>NC_060179.1:8027026-8064526 GCF_021184085.1 Oncorhynchus gorbuscha | reverse complement strand
CATCGGCGTCACTCTCAGTATGACAATAGGTATGTCGACGTCGTTCTCTCTGCTTTAAACACACGTCTGCATACCCTTTCTTCTTTTCTGTTTAGTCTTAATGAAGGAAGTGCTGAAATACCCACAGAAGTCAGATTGCTCTCTGTGTGATTATTTCCTGACACTGCACGGCTATATTACTGGTCGTTGCCCTGATGCCGCATCGCCATGGGCAGGAGATCTTTTCCCTGATGCATCTCTCTGGTGTACCGGGCCTGCCGTTTCATTTAGTTAAAGTCGAGGCAGATTAAAGAATCCTCTGCGGTGCTGTCATCCAGGGCGGTCCGGGAGGGCAGGAGGCGGGCTAGAGAGGCACATTGATAAGGGCAGCTACTCTCGGTAGATTTCCTGGAGGAGACAGGGGGAGACAGGGGGAGACAAGGCTGGCAGGGCATGGCGGCAGTCAGGTACGAGTGCTAGGCCAGGGCCACCTCCATCAGGACACAGCAGGCAGAGTTTGAGTCCCCTATTATCTGATAGACAGCTTTACACACCAGGAGCCCATAAACTGTTGTTGGTGGAGTCAAAGGGCTTAAGGGCTGCATTCTGATTGGATTCACTGGGCCAGACACAAAGAGATCAACAAATAGATTGATAGAAATAAGTAGATTTTTTTTTATGGGGGGGGTGTTCTACTGACACCACTACTGACACCACTACATACATCACTACTGACACCACTACTGACACCACTACTGACACCACTACTGACACCACTATAAACTCCACTATAGACACCACTACTGGCACCACTATAGACACCACTATAGACACCACTACTGACACCACTATAAACTCCACTATAGACACCACTACTGACACCACTATAAACACCACTATAGACACCACTACTGACACCACTATAAACTCCACTACTGACACCACTACTGACACCACTACTGACACCACTACTGGCACCACTATAAACTCCACTATAGACACCACTACTGACACCACTATAAACACCACTACTGACACCACTACTGGCACCACAATAGACACCACTACTGACACCACTACTGACACCACTATAAACTCCACTATAGACACCACTACTGACACCACTACTGGCACCACTACTGACTGCAGCCTATCCCAGGCTCCCGCAGGGTTACATAGAAAGCAGGGAACACCAGTTGATGAAAAAAACACTTGCCTAGCTGTATGATTCCCTACAGTCTGAATGTTCTACTGTCACTTAGACATGATGTTGATAGCATCCGAACAATTTGGTCTACAGACGAATATGACTCCTCTGTGTAAACTCATGAACACATAGATGTAGGTTGCTTTGCTCTAGGATGCCCACAAGCCTCACAAGACTCGTCTGAAGATCCCCCAGTACCAGTTGAATGGATGTACAGTACATATGGAGACTCTTTAGTGCCAAAAAATGACATGCCTGTTAAAAACAAATTATAGGATGTTTCTTGATATTTTTTTATAGAGCCCCACCGTGGACGTGTCATAATACCCATAGAAACTATTGGTCAAACAGGGAAATGGTAAAAATCGTTTTTCCACCATTCATTTTCCCCATAGGGGGGATTGTAGAAACACTTAAAATAAGGGATGTAAGTAGGACTTACCCTGGCGTGTAAATCTCTCTAGGTGACTTTTAGCAATATATTTCGCTCTATTTACTCACATTTGATCATGCTAATTGGCATAAAAGTAGACGTCATACAAAACTACAAATCCCTGCAAGCTCCCGCATGTCATCTCCAGCAGACACCTTTTATCAACAGGTATTTCATTTAAACCTATCACAAGACAGTTCACAGAATTGCCCATTTAAAGAAATTTAGCCAATTTATTCCTTTTTCTGTGTTTGTTTTTGCTAACATTTAGATAGATAATCCAGAGATTCTTACCTTTGCCTCCATTCGACAGTCTGGTCCAGATCATCATGGCATTGGTAGTTCTTTATGATAGCCACATTAGCAGCTAGCATCATTTTTTTATTGGGGGGGGGGTAAATACAGGCGAATATATTGAGAAAAGTCACCTTGTAATTGAGAGATTTACACAGTTATCAAAACGTCACGTCAGGGTGAGCCTACACAAAACGTCACGTCAGGGTGAGCCTACACAAAACATCACACCAGGGTGAGCCTACACGAAACATCACACCAGGGTGAGCCTACACAAAACATAATATAATAAATAATATATGCTATTTAGCAGACGCTTTTATCCAAAGCGACTTACAGTCATGTGTGCATACATTCTATGTGTGGGTGGTCCCATTGAACCCACTACCCTGGCGTTACAAGCACCATGCTCTACCAACTGAGCTACAGAAGGACCATCACACCAGGGTCAGCCTACACAAAACATCACACCAGGGTCAGCCTACACAAAACATCACACCAGGGTCAGCCTACACAAAACATCACGCCAGGGTGAGCCTACACAAAACATCACACCAGGGTCAGCCTACACAAAACATCACACCAGGGTGAGCCTACACAAAACATCACACCAGGGTCAGCCTACACAAAACATCACACCAGGGTGAGCCTACACAAAACATCACACCAGGGTGAGCCTACACAAAACATCACACCAGGGTCAGCCTACACAAAACATCACACCAGGGTGAGCCTACACAAAACATCATTGTAAAGTGACTGTTCCACTGGATGTCATAAGGTGAATGCACCAATTTGTAAGTCGCTCTGGATAAGAGCGTCTGCTAAATGACTTAAATGTAAATGTAAATCACACCAGGGTCAGCCTACACAAAACATCACACCAGGGTGAGCCTACACAAAACATCACACCAGGGTGAGCCTACACAAAACATCACACCAGGGTGAGCCTACACAAAACATCACACCAGGGTGAGCCTACACAAAACATCACAGCAGGGTGAGCCTACACAAAACATCACACCAGGGTCAGCCTACACAAAACATCACACCAGGGTGAGCCTACACAAAACATCACACCAGGGTGAGCCTACACAAAACATCACAGCAGGGTGAGCCTACACAAAACATCACACCAGGGTGAGCCTACACAAAACATCACAGCAGGGTGAGCCTACACAAAACATCACACCAGGGTGAGCCTACACAAAACATCACGTCAGGGTGAGCTGACACAAAACGTCACACCAGGGTCAGCCTACACAAAACATCACGTCAGGGTGAGCTGACACAAAACGTCACACCAGGGTCAGCCTACACAAAACATCACGTCAGGGTGAGCTGACACAAAACGTCACACCAGGGTCAGCCTACACAAAACATCACGTCAGGGTGAGCTGACACAAAACACAGCCCTTATGTGAAGTGTTTCTAAAATCCCCTATGGGATAAAATGAATAGTGGAAAAACTATTGGAACCATTTCCCTGTTTGACTGCTGGATTTGATGGGTATTTTGACTCAAACTGTGGTGCTCTATATCTCTCAGATATAGGACAGACACTTCAGAACAAACTTCCTTTATATGTTTTGGGTGGAACTACACCTGCATTGCTTGCTGTTTTGGGGGGGTTTTCGGCTGGGTTTCTGTACAGCACTTTGAGATACCAGCTGATGTACGAAGGGCTTTATGGATACATTTGTTTTGATTTGATTTGACTATCTGTTGTGCCATGAAGTGAATCTGTTATTCAGACTGCCTAATAGCAGTAAGACCAAAACATATATATATATATATATATATATATATATATATATATTGTACTTCCAGGGGGTCTTAACATTCTAAATGAAATAGATAAATTATCCTTGGTATGACCTTTAAAACATTTCCATATATCGTAGCTTAGTAGAGGAGAGGAACTTCATAGTCCCATGTTGACATCATGTGTCCAGGGGACCTTCAAAATTATTTGGCAATTAACATTTTGTTGGAAAAAAATTTTGGTTCGATCATTTTTTTTTTGCAATAAAGAAAGCTAGACAAAAGACAAAATCTACATCTGTCGACCGGATACAAATATTTAAAAAGTGATATCTGCTGGTTCCATTAGTCTTGTTGTAAAGGCTTTTTGGTTGCTTTTGACGATTTAAACCTTGGTCAATGGAAACTGGCCTACTGATAGTCAGGAACTACGCCCTGATTTGCCTTGAACATAATAAATACATTCATTATACCTTTATTTAACTAGGCAAGTCAGTTAAGAACACATTCTTATTTACAGTGACGGCCTCAGAACAGTGGGTTAACTGCCTTGTTCAGGAGCAGAACAACAGATTTTTACCTTGTCAGCTCAAGAGATTTGATCTTGCAACCTATCTGTTACAAGGCCAACGCTCTAACCACTAGGCTATCTGCCGTCCCAATAGATTAAATATTAAATGCATATGTTTTACTGATCTCACATTACATATAGTCATATATGTATCTTTGGCTCACAGACATGTCATATAAGGAACTTACTGAATCTAAGTAAGCAGGTAGCCATGTGGTTAGAGTGTTGGGCCAGTAACTGAGTGTTGGGCCAGTAACTGAGTGTTGGGCCATTAACTGAGTGTTGGGCCAGTAACTGAGTGTTGGGCCGGTAACTGAGTGTTGGGCCAGTAACTGAGTGTTGGGGCAGTAACTGAGTGTTGGGCCAGTAACTGAGTGTTGGGCCGGTAACTGAGTGTTGGGCCAGTAACTGAGTGTTGGGCCAGTAACTGAGTGTTGGGCCGGTAACTGAGTGTTGGGCCGGTAACTGAGTGTTGGGCCGGTAACTGAGTGTTGGGCCGGTAACTGAGTGTTGGGCCGGTAACTGAGTGTTGGGCCGGTAACTGAGTGTTGGGCCGGTAACTGAGTGTTGGGCCGGTAACTGAGTGTTGTGCCGGTAACTGAGTGTTGGGCCGGTAACTGAGTGTTGGGCCAGTAACTGAGTGTTGGGCCAGTAACTGAGTGTTGGGCCAGTAACTGAGTGTTGGGCCAGTAACTGAGTGTTGGGCCAGTAACTGAGTGTTGGGCCAGTAACTGAAAGGTTGCTGGATCAGATCCCTGAACTGACAAGGTAAAAAATCTATCGTCTTCCCCTGAGCAAGGCAGTTAACCCGCTGTTCCCTGGTCGCTGAAGACGTAGATGATGATTAAGGCCTCCCCCCCTTGCACCTCACAGATTTTAGAGGGGTTGGGGGTTAAATGCAGAAGACTCATTTCAGTTGAATGGATTCAGTTTTACAACTGACTAAGTATCCTCCATTCCCATTGGCTAAAGGAGGCTAAATGAGATTGATGACAACATGTTTACTACGCTGTGAGGATGGTGTGTTAATCCTGGGGTGGGATGGAGACTGGGGTGGGATGGAGACTGGGGTGGGATGGAGACTGGGGTGGGATGTAGGCTGGGGTGCCACGGCTTGACATATTGCTGTTGAGTAAGTGTTACTCTTTTATCCAGTTTTCTGGTGTAGGTACCACCATACATCACATGTAGACTACAGCTGCTCTGACAACTTCCTGTCAGTGAGCCTGGGTGGTGAGCTCATCTCTCCCACAAAACAACCAAAATGATCATACCGCTTTTTTCTGATTGTGGTAAAAACGCATCTGCACACAAACAACTAGCAAGGTTAGTCCTTGCTGAGCACACAGAGATGTACACTATCCATAGAGTGGATAATTGGCTTGCAGACAGGGAGGAAGCATAAAGAAAATGAGAAAGAAAGACAAGCTTTGTAGATGTTTTTTTTTCCCTGTGACCAAGGACACGGGAGAACTGAAAACACACCTTCTTAGAAATGTATTGATTCTGCTGGAGGAATGGTCTTTTTGTACCGTCATTTGTTCACAGCCTCTGACTGAAGAGAACATAACAAATGTTAGTAGATGATTTGATTCGCCTTCTCTCTAATAGTCATACATGAATATTTTATAATTTGTTCACCCTCTTGCAGGAGAACGTTATTGCAATGCAGGACGTTTAAAACTTGTGGTGTATTTGAGGTTTAAAAAAGGCTTCTAAAGTTTGATTTTCCCTTTAAGAAAAGTGGATCAACCCCTACAAAAAAAATGTCCAATCATTATAATCCACATAATAATTCACATTTTCCTGTTTCTGCAGGATTATTTTATTGCTGTAGCGAACTGGCTCAAATTAAGATCCTACACCTGTAGATGTATGTCACATAGAGA
This sequence comes from Oncorhynchus gorbuscha, assembly GCF_021184085.1. NCBI lineage: Eukaryota > Metazoa > Chordata > Actinopteri > Salmoniformes > Salmonidae > Oncorhynchus > Oncorhynchus gorbuscha. Next base: position 8,058,389 of record NC_060179.1, on the reverse strand, counting down.
CTATTTCAGTCTTCTCCCTTCATTTGACACGGGTCTGGTGCGTAGCATCAAGGGGAGGTCAGAGAGAACACACTTTAATGGCTGGACCATGGCAAATCTAAAAAGGACAGATGAGCAAAGATGGTAGAAATTGGGAAGAGAGGATAAAGTGACGTAAAGGAGGCCAAGGGAACTGACTTGTGAATACATCACCGCTTTTGACAAATTAAAAGTAGGAAATAGATTTGGAATAATGCCAATATTATGTAAAAAAAAACATGCTGTTTTGGAGATAAATAATTTATTGCCTTGAAATTTCACAATGATATTGTTTTAAAAATGATTTTAGAATTATTCTTACGGGATTACACGGGACGAAAACACAGCTGGAATGTCCACTGCCTTCTGATGTATTTTGTCAGGGATGTCAGAAAGGGATATGGCTCTGGGATGGTTTGCTGGGTCCTTGACACAGTCACAGACAGTCTCTGGGATGGTTTGCTGGGTCCTTGACACAGTCAGAAAGTCTGGGATGGTTTGCTGGGTCCTTGACACAGTCACAGACAGTCTCTGGGAAATGTGTTGTTGTTTATTTTTCGAGAGATAAAGGACGTGTTAGTGTAGCACTCGGTCTCCGTCCTCCTCTCTCTCTCCTCTGCCTCTCCTCCATCCTCCTCTCTCTCCTCTGTCCTCCTCTCTCTCTCCTCTGCCTCTCCTCCATCCTCCTCTCTCTCCTCTGCCTCTCCTCCATCCTCCTCTCTCTCTCCTCTGCCTCTCCTCTGTCCTCCTCTCTCTCCTCTGCCTCTCCTCTGTCCTCCTCTCTCTCCTCTGCCTCTCCTCTGTCCTCCTCTCTCTCCTCTGCCTCTCCTCTGTCCTCCTCTCTCTCCTCTGCCTCTCCTCCGTCTTCCTCTCTCTCCTCTGCCTCTCCTCTGTCCTCCTCTCTCTCTCCTCTGCCTCTCCTCTGTCCTCCTCTCTCTCTCCTCTGTCCTCCTCCCTCTCCTCCGTCCTCCTCTCTCTCTCCTCTGCCTCTCCTCTGTCCTCCTCTCTCTCTCCTCTGCCTCTCTTCCGTCCTCCTCTCTCTCCTCTGCCTCTCCTCTGTCCTCCTCTCTCTCCTCTGTCTCTCCTCTGTCCTCCTCTCTCTCCTCTGCCTCTCCTCCATCCTCCTCTCTCTCCTCTGCCTCTCCTCTGTCCTCCTCTCTCTCTCCTCTGCCTCTCCTCTGTCCTCCTCTCTCTCTCCTCTGCCTCTCCTCTGTCCTCCTCTCTCTCTCCTCTGCCTCTCCTCTGTCCTCCTCTCTCTCTCCTCTGCCTCTCCTCCGTCCTCCTCTCTCTCTCCTCTGCCTCTCCTCTGTCCTCCTCTCTCTCTCCTCTGCCTCTCCTCTGTCCTCCTCTCTCTCCTCTGCCTCTCCTCCGTCCTCCTCTATCCTTCTCTCGTTTTCCTCTGTCCCCCTCTGTTCTCCTTTCTCTCTTTCCTCTGTCTCTACTCTGTCCTCCTCTCTCTCTCCTCTGTCCCTCATGCCCGAGGGCCTTAGTCATGTCTAAAAACGCTGCACGATGGCGGTGTTTGTGTCTGTGTTTTTTGTAGTTTGTTACATAAAATGTCCTAGAAAAGTGTCCTTAAACTCAAATAGTATGGTACCTTCCAAAATGGACTGAAAAACATGTCAGCCTATGAAATTACTTTTTGAGTTTCTACCCAATTACCATTTGTCCCACTCACCCAAAAGCCATTTTACATAAAGACAGCAATGTCACAGCCTGGCACTAATACATATCTTACTAAAACCCCTGTAGGTCTGAAGCTTTCCCCATGCTTCGGCTCGTACGGCTAGGCGAACCGAACGAGTGTGCTCGCATACTCTCTTAAAAGACCTTAGCTTGAAAAATGTCAATAGTACTGTTTGTCCATCTTGAGACACCATAGCCAGTATACACTTCCTCAAAATAGTCTGTTTTAATCTAAGATAATGTAACAGCGTTTGTCTGTTGAATGAAGAGAGTCAGACCGAAATGCAGCGTGTAGGTTACTCATGACTTTAATGAAAGTATCGCGGTACATGAAATAACTGAACTAAATACAAAAACAACAGAACGGAACGTGAAACTAATTACAGCCTATCTGGTGACTACAACACAGAGACAGGAACAAACACCCACAAAATACAAAGCGAACTCAGGCTACCTAAATACGGTTCCCAATCAGAGACAACGATAAGCACCTGACTCCAATTGAGAATCGCCTCAGGCAGCCAAGCCTAACAACACCCCTAATCAGCCTCGATCCCAAATATTACAAACCCCAATACGAAACACAACATATAAACCCATGTCACACAATGGCCTACCCAAACATATAACAAAAACACAAAATACAATGACCAAGGCGTGACAGAACCCCCCCCCCCTAAGGTGTGGACTCCCGGACGCACCTCAAGAGCATAGGGAGGGTCCGGGTGGGCGTCTGTCCATGGTGGCGGTTCTGGCTCGGGACGTGGACCCCACTCCATTACTGTCCTATTTCCTCCCCTTCGCGTCCTGGGATAATCCACTTTCTCCGCCGACCATGGCCTAATAGTCCTCACCCAGATCCCCACATAACAGAGGGGCAGCTCGGGACAGAGGGGCAGCTCGGGACAGAGGGGCATCTCGGGACAGAGGGGCATCTCGGGACAGAGGGGCATCTCGGGACAGAGGGGCAGCCCGGGACTGAGGGGCAGCTCGGGACAGAAGCAGCCTGGTACTGAGGGGAAGCCCGGTAAGCCCGGTACTGAGGGTAAGCCCGGTACTGAGGGGAAGCCCGGTACTGAGAGGAAGCCCAGTACTGAGAGGAAGCCCAGTACTTAGAGGAAGCCCAGTACTGAGGGGAAACCCGGTACTGAGAGGAAGCCCAGTACTGAGAGGAAGCCCAGTACTGAGAGGAAGCCCAGTACTGAGAGGAAGCCCAGTACTGAGGGGAAGCTCAGTACTGAGAGGAAGCTCAGGCAGGTAGTAGGCTCCGGTAAATCCTGGCTGGCTGGTGGAACTGGATGATTCAGGTTGTCTGGCCGATCTAGAAGATCTTGGCAGACAGGCACTTCTGGCGGATCTTGGCAGACTGGCACTTCTGGCGGATCCTGGCAGACTGGCGACGCTGGGCCGACTGGCGGCGCTGGGCAGACTGGCGGCGCTGGGCAGACTGGTGGCACTGGGCAGACTGGCGGCGCTGGGCAGACTGGCGGCGTTGGGCAGACTGGGAGCACTGGGCAGACTGGGAGCACTGGCGGCGCTGGGCAGACTGGGAGCACTGGGCAGACTGGGAGCACTGGCGACGCTGGGCAGACTGGGAGCACTGGCGGCGCTGGGCAGACTGGGAGCACTGGGCAGACTGGGAGCACTGTCGGCGCTAGGCAGACTGGCGGCGCTGGGCAGACTGGGAGCACTGGGCAGACTGGGAGCACTGGCGGCGCTGGACAGACAGGAGACTCCGGCAGCGCAGGAGAGGAGAAAGGTTCTGGCTGCGCTAAACAGGCGGGAGACTCTGGCAGCGCAGGAGAGGAGAAAAGCGCTGGCTGCGCTGAACAGGCGAGGCGCACTGGAGGCCTGGTGCGTGGTGCTGGAACTGGTGGTACTGGATCTAGGACACGCATAGGAAGCCTGGGGCGGGGAGCTGCTACCGGAGGACTGGTGTGTAGAGGTGGCTCTGGATAGACCGGACCGTGCAGGCGCACAGAGCTCTTGAGCACCGAGCCTGCCCAAGCTTACCTGGCTCGATGCCCACTCTAGCCCGGCCAATAGGAAGAGCTGGTATGTGCCACAGCTGGCTCTGCCCCCGCACTGGAAACACAGTGCGCTCCATAGCATAACACGGTGCCTGCCCGGTCTCTCTAGCCCAACGGTGAACACAGGGAGTTTGCGCAGGTCTCCTACCTGGCATAACTATTCTCCCTTCTAGCCCCCCCCCCAATATTTTTTTGGGGCTGTTTTTCCGGTTTCCAACCGCGTCGCCGTGCTGCCTCCTCATACCTGCGCCTCTCCGCTTTATCCGCGTCTATTTCTTCCTTGGGACGGCGATATTCTCCCGGCTGCGCCCAGGGTCCTTTACCGTCTAATTCCTCCTCCCATGTCCAATTCTCCAAATGGTGCAGCCTCTCCCACTGCAACTGCTCTTCACGATTAACAGGGAGAGTAGGCTCAGGTCTGACTCCTGACTCAGCCACTCTCTCTCTGCGCTCTCCCCCGTTACTTTCGGTTTTCGCTCTGCGTCCCCGTGTTTTCTTTTTTGACTCCATTAGCCTGTAGCCCTCTTCGCACTGCTGAAGCGAATCCCAGGCGGGCGCCTGCACTCGCTCTGGGTCGGCCGCCCACCTGTCGATTTCTTCCCACGTCGTATAATCCATGCCTCTACCGTCCATAACGTCCTCCTTTCGCTCCTGAAAATGTCGCTGTCGTAGCCAGTTTACACGCTGCCTGGGGTCTGTTTTTGGTGGGTGTTTCTGTAACGGCGTTCGTCTGTTGAATGAAGAGAGTCAGACCGAAATGCAGCGTGTAGGTTACTCATGACTTTAATGAAAGTATCGCGGTACATGAAATAACTGAACTAAATACAAAAACAACAGAACGGAACGTGAAACTAATTACAGCCTATCTGGTGACTACAACACAGAGACAGGAACAAACACCCACAAAATACAAAGCGAACTCAGGCTACCTAAATACGGTTCCCAATCAGAGACGATAAGCACCTGACTCCAATTGAGAATCGCCTCAGGCAGCCAAGCCTAACAACACCCCTAATCAGCCGCGATCCCAAATAATACAAACCCCAATACGAAACACAACATATAAACCCATGTCACACCCTGGCCTACCCAAACATATAACAAAAACACAAAATACAATGACCAAGGCGTGACAGATAACGCAATAAATCTGTTTTTTTATGTTTGTTTTGCAGAGAAGATCTTAGTCAGGCAACTTAAGATTAAACCACAGTAAGATGTTTAGTACAGTAGTTGTCAAGTGAAAAAAACGTGCACGAAAATGATTTGTCTCTCGTTGAATGACAACAAACACTTCATTGAAGAATCCCTACTGTTGACCACACAGGCGGCACCACTGGCATCATCGGAAGGCTGGGCTCATAGTCGAATTCTAATAAATCAAATAGTAATGGCTGGAACGGAATACATTGAAAGGGTTTAATGCCATTCACTCCATTCCAACCATTATTATGAGCCGTCCTCCCCTCAGCAGCCTCCTGTGGTTGACCAATCACCAATGAGGGGGGCATATACTTCGGCTACAGTATTCGTCTTGCCTAGAGAAAAACATTTGTGTGAACAACCGAAAATACCCTTTCCTGAGGACCAAAAAGAACAAACACATTCTCAAAATGTGGGTCCTAATACAATATATATGCACAAACTGTTCTGAAGTGTTTTGGATGAGAAGCCTTTAGCCCTTAGATCGCAATATCTACGCAATATGTCCTTGAGTGGCCAAGCCAGAGCCCAGACATGAACTCGATTGAACATTTACAGGAAAATCAACGGGGCCGTAGTGGAGCGATTTTCAAGTTCCTTGGTTTCCACATCACCAACAAATTATCATGGTCCAAACACACCAAAGACTGTCGTGAAGAGGGCACTACAATGCATTCCCCCTCAGGAGACCAAAAAGATTTAGAATGGGTCCTCAGATCCTCAAAAAGTTATACAGCTGCACCATCGAGAGCATCCTGACCGGTTGCACCACCACCTGGTATGACAACTGCTTGGCGTCCGACCATAAGGTGCTACAGAGGGCCAAGCTTCCTGCCATCCAGGACCTATATACTAAGCTGTGTCAAAGGAAGGCCCCAAAAATTGTTAAAGACGCCAGTCACCCAAGTCACAGTTTGTTCTCCCTGCTACCGCACGGCAGGTGGTACCGGAGCGCCAAGTGTAGGTCCAAAAGGCTATCTATGCATTGTCACTTTACACCTACCTACACGTACAAATGACCTCGACTAACCTGTACCCCCGCGCTCTGACTCCTGTTACCTTAATTCATTTTTATTCAGTCAACATTTTTCTAACTCTATTTCTTGAACTGCATTGCTGGTTAGGGCTTGTAACTTAGGGCTTCACGGTAAGGTCAACACCTGTTGTATTCGGCGCATGTGACAAATGATTTGATTTGACATCTCTGGAGAGACCTAAAAATAGCTGTGCAGCGATGCTCCCCATCCGACCTGACAGAGTTTGAGTGGATCTGCAGAGAAGAATGGGAGAATCTCCCCAAACACAGGTGTGCCAAGCTTGTAACGTCATACCCAAGAATACTCGCTGCTGTAATCGCTGCCAAACATGCTTCAACAAAGTAAAGTGTCTGAATACTTATGTAAATGTCATATTTATGGTGGTGGGGGGGGGGGGGGGGGATTTGAACATTTGGAAAAATGTCAAAATAACAGTTTTGGCTTTGTCTTTATGGGGTATTGTGATGTCATTATGGGGTATTGTGATGTCATTATGGGGTATTGTGATGTCATTATGGGGTATTGTGATGTCATTATGGGGTATTGTGATGTCATTATGGGGTATTGTGTGTATATTGATGAGGGAAAAACATAATTTAATCCATTTTAGAATAAGACTGTAACGTAACCAAATGTGGAAAAAGTGAAGGGGTCTGAATACTTCCTGAATGTACTGTATGTCTCCTTGATATAAACCTTCATCCTTATGATTCATTTTTTGGCTGTCTTTTGACATTTCTGAATGTGATATTCAATGTGTTTCTATGGGCTATAGTAATCCAGGCCATATTCAATGTGTTTCTATGGGCTATAGTAATGCAGGCCATATTCAATGTGTTTCTATGGGCTATCGTAATGCAGGCCATATTCAATGTGTTTCTATGGGCTATCGTAATGCAGGCCATATTCAATGTGTTTCTATGGGCTATAGTAATCCAGGCCATATTCAATGTGTTTCTATGGGCTATCGTAATGCAGGCCATATTCAATGTGTTTCTATGGGCTATCGTAATCCAGGCCATATTCAATGTGTTTCTATGGGCTATCGTAATGCAGGCCATATTCAATGTGTTTCTATGGGCTATAGTAATCCAGGCCATATTCAATGTGTTTCTATGGGCTATCGTAATGCAGGCCATATTCAATGTGTTTCTATGGGCTATCGTAATGCAGGCCATATTCAATGTGTTTCTATGGGCTATCGTAATGCAGGCCATATTCAATGTGTTTCTATGGGCTATCGTAATGCAGGCCATATTCAATGTGTTTCTATGGGCTATAGTAATCCAGGCCATATTCAATATTTCATATTTGTTGTTGTTGTTGTTGTTATACCTAAAGGGGTCGTAAAATGTAAAATAAATTTGCCAACTCCCCTTAGACCTTTAAGAATGAACCTTCTATGGCTTCCCGAGTGACGCAGTGGTCTAAGACACTTGAGGCGTCAATACAGACCCGTGTTTACGACCGGGAGAACCATGAGGCGGGGCACAATTGACCCAGCTCCGTCCGGGTTAGGGGAGGGTTTGGCTGAACCAAGATATCCTTGTCCTTTCGCACTCTAGTGACTCCTGTGGCGGGCCCGGGCGCGTGCACCCTGACACAGTCGACAGTTGTGCCGTGTTTCCTCCGACAGATTGGTGCGGCTGGCTTCCGGGTGTCAAGAGGCAGTGCGGCTTGGCAGGGTCGTGTTTCGGAGTACTCGTGGCTCTCGACCTTCGCCTCTTCTGAGTCCGTACAGGAGTTGGAACGATGGGACAGGACTGCACCTACCAATTGGTAGAGAAAGGGGTAAAAAGTCAATAAAACAATTATAATATAGTTTGGAGCAACATAGAAATTTAATGTTCGGAGAAAAGTTTAAGTCTGCAGTGAGACTGAGCTTGTTGAACACAGTGCCAAACAGTGTAGAAACTTAACTGATTAATGGGCTTCCGTTGTTTGCGTAGCAGCGAATCAGACTGAGGATGACTGTATCCTCAGATCATAGGCAGCTAATTTCTCCTGCTGACTGGTGCTGTAATGCTAATACAGGATTGGCCCTGTGGGAGCCGTGATAGACTTCAGTAGACTCCGGACATGATGATCCATTACATCACAGATCCCCAAAGGGATGTGGCTCTGTACACCTCGTCATTAGAGTGGATGGGGAAACTGCAATAATTTGAATCATTTATTGATTTGACCTTATACATAAACAAAATTCACCTTTATTTAACCAGGTAGGCTAGGTAAGAACAAGTTCTCATTTACAACTGCGACCTGGCCAAGATCTGGGAAATCATTTCATTGGGTTAAATTAAAGATACATTTGTGTTAGTTAGTTAGTAAGAAGTAGTCCCTATGTGACATGTTCTTACCTTGTTAGTGGGGGTTATTCAGTTGGACTGTCGTGAAATGTGAGTTATTGCTGGTTCGTCTTGGGGTCTTTCGGAAATGTGTCCCAACGGGGTGAAGGCAAGTACAAGACTCAATCTGAGTAAAGATGTTATTTAATCACTGTCATGGATCAATAATGGTTTCAAATTAATTAAAACGCTGACCAAATTAATTGATTATACTTTCCAATGGGTTAGATAAAGGTATGAAAAGTCTCAGATGCAGTCGGTTGATTATACAGTAGTTGCATGGCAACAGGATTACAAATAGATATGCAACACAACACACACATACAGGGACTGTGTCAACCAGGTCCTGTACACCTTTTAAAGAAGTGGAAGCAAACTAAATTCCCTTTGAATTAGATGTCACTCTTAATCTCTTTATTCGGCAGAGGAGGAGGTGGTTGTGTATGATGTCTCCTAATCCCCCGCCCTGATTGGGCCCCATGCGAAGCCGGCTGAATCGCAGGGCTTTGATCAGCTCCTGTTTGATGAGAGATATCGACAGACCTCATCTGACTCAGTGGACAGCAACACACTGAGCCAACCACCGCCGCACTCCACCTGCTCAAACCGACTGATGAGATTAAAAGGAAATAAAATGGAAGGAAGGACGAACGGAATGAACATTGGTGAATGTGGATGAAACCCCCCCCCCCCCCCCCCAAAAAATATATATATATATAAATATATAAATAAGCCGGATTTAAGCTCTCTTGCTCCATCTATCAATTTCTCTTTCGATTTCTATATTTCGTCCTCTTCCTCTTCTTTTTTTTCTCTTTTTTCTCACCCTCTGCTCTTCCCCTCCTCTCTGTCTCACGAGCTGTGTTTCCTGACTCGCGCTACTGAAGGTTAATAATGATCTCTTGTGTGACTTTATAGGGAGGTCAAAGAGGAGCCTCTATGCTGCCATCACATAACAGCCGTTGCTGTGTCTGAGGGACACTTCCTGAGGGGTTATCCTCCCCCATATTCCCCCCCGGTGACGATCTGACATTTAGACAGACTAATGATTCAGCATTTCCATAGGGCAGACCTGTGGCAGCGATGACAGGTGTTCCCTCTTACTTTGTATCCTGTAAAAGAGTCAAGCATTTAATCAATGGCTGTTTTAACCCAACAGGGGAAAGGTGATACACAACCATCATTTGCTCTTGATCTAAAGTATGTGTATTTGTTCCCCCTAGAGGAGCTAAGAGGTTTAATAGAGCTGTAATAAAAGTCACTGGTGCCATGATAAATCCAATTAAGATAAATTGCCAAAGGAAGTTATCTGACACATCCATGGTTCCTGTAATCATGGTACACTGTACATTAAATGACTAATAGTGTAATAACTACTCTTTCAACAATATTCTTTCTATATGTTTCCAACGATTCTGTATGTTTCCAAGGTGTCTGTATTGTTTCCACGATGTCTGTATTGTTTCCAAGTTTTCTGTATTGTTTCCAAGGTGTCTGTATTGTTTCCAAGGTTTCTGTATTGTTTCCAAGGTTTCTGTATTGTTTCCACGGTTTCTGTATTGTTTCCAAGGTTTCTGTATTGTTTCTGTATTGTTTCTGTATTGTTTCTGTATTGTTTCCAAGGTTTCTGTATTGTTTCTGTATTGTTTCTGTATTGTTTCTGTATTGTTTCTGTATTGTTTCCAAGTTTTCTGTATTGTTTCTGTATTGTTTCCAAGGTTTCTGTATTGTTTCTGTATTGTTTCCAAGTTTTCTGTATTGTTTCTTTTCTGTATTGTTTCCAAGTTTTCTGTATTGTTTCCAAGTTTTCTGTATTGTTTCCAAGTTTTCTGTATTGTTTCCAATTGTTTTCTGTATTGTTTCCAAGTTTTATTGTTTCTGTATGTTTCTTGTTTCCATTGTTTCTGTATTGTTTCTGTATTGTTTCTGTATTGTTTCTGTAATTGTTTTCTGTATTGTTTCTGTATTGTTTCCAAGTTTTCTGTATTGTTTCTGTATTGTTTCCAAGTTTTCTGTATTGTTTCCAAGTTTTCTGTATTGTTTCCAAGTTTTCTGTATTGTTTCCAAGGTTTCTGTATTGTTTCCAAGTTTTCTGTATTGTTTCCAAGTTTTCTGTATTGTTTCCAAGTTTTCTGTATTGTTTCCAAGGTTTCTGTATTGTTTCTGTATTGTTTCTGTATTGTTTCTGTATTGTTTCTGTATTGTTTCTGTATTGTTTCTGTATTGTTTCCAAGTTTTCTGTATTGTTTCCAAGTTTTCTGTATTGTTTCCAAGGTTTCTGTATTGTTTCCAAGGTTTCTGTATTGTTTCTGTATTGTTTATGTATTGTTTCTGTATTGTTTCTGTATTGTTTCCAAGGTTTCTGTATTGTTTCTGTATTGTTTCTGTATTGTTTCTGTATTGTTTCTGTATTGTTTCTGTATTGTTTCTGTATTGTTTCCAAGTTTTCTGTATTGTTTCTGTATTGTTTCCAAGGTTTCTGTATTGTTTCTGTATTGTTTCCAAGTTTTCTGTATTGTTTCCAAGTTTTCTGTATTGTTTCCAAGGTTTCTGTATTGTTTCCAAGTTTTCTGTATTGTTTCCAAGTTTTCTGTATTGTTTCCAAGTTTTCTGTATTGTTTCTGTATTGTTTCCAAGTTTTCTGTATTGTTTCCAAGGTTTCTGTATTGTTTCCAAGTTTTCTGTATTGTTTCCAAGGTTTCTGTATTGTTTCTGTATTGTTTCTGTATTGTTTCCAAGGTTTCTGTATTGTTTCCAAGGTTTCTGTATTGTTTCCAAGGTTTCCAAGGTTTCTGTATAAAAGGCGCTGTGCCATGAATCTGTTTCTGTATTGTTTCTGTATTGTTTCTGTATTGTTTCCAAGGTTTCTGTATTGTTTCCAAGGTTTCTGTATTGTTTCTGTATTGTTTCTGTATTGTTTCTGTATTGTTTCTGTATTGTTTCTGTATTGTTTCCAAGTTTTCTGTATTGTTTCTGTATTGTTTCCAAGGTTTCTGTATTGTTTCTGTATTGTTTCCAAGTTTTCTGTATTGTTTCCAAGTTTTCTGTATTGTTTCCAAGGTTTCTGTATTGTTTCCAAGGTTTCTGTATTGTTTCCAAGTTTTCTGTATTGTTTCCAAGTTTTCTGTATTGTTTCCAAGGTTTCTGTATTGTTTCCAAGTTTTCTGTATTGTTTCCAAGTTTTCTGTATTGTTTCTGTATTGTTTCCAAGTTTTCTGTATTGTTTCCAAGGTTTCTGTATTGTTTCCAAGTTTTCTGTATTGTTTCCAAGGTTTCTGTATTGTTTCTGTATTGTTTCTGTATTGTTTCCAAGGTTTCTGTATTGTTTCCAAGGTTTCTGTATTGTTTCCAAGGTTTCTGTATTGTTTCTGTATTGTTTCTGTATTGTTTCTGTATTGTTTCCAAGGTTTCTGTATTGTTTCCAAGGTTTCTGTATTGTTTCTGTATTGTTTCTGTATTGTTTCTGTATTGTTTCTGTATTGTTTCTGTATTGTTTCTGTATTGTTTCTGTATTGTTTCCAAGGTTTCTGTATTGTTTCTGTATTGTTTCTGTATTGTTTCTGTATTGTTTCTGTATTGTTTCCAAGTTTTCTGTATTGTTTCTGTATTGTTTCCAAGTTTTCTGTATTGTTTCCAAGTTTTCTGTATTGTTTCCAAGGTTTCTGTATTGTTTCCAAGTTTTCTGTATTGTTTCCAAGTTTTCTGTATTGTTTCCAAGTTTTCTGTATTGTTTCCAAGTTTTCTGTATTGTTTCCAAGGTTTCTGTATTGTTTCCAAGTTTTCTGTATTGTTTCCAAGGTTTCTGTATTGTTTCCAAGGTTTCTGTATTGTTTCCAAGTTTTCTGTATTGTTTCCAAGGTTTCTGTATTGTTTCCAAGGTGTCTGTATTGTTTCTGTATTGTTTCCAAGGTTTCTGTATTGTTTCTGTATTGTTTCTGTATTGTTTCTGTATTGTTTCCAAGTTTTCTGTATTGTTTCCAAGGTGTCTGTATTGTTTCCAAGTTTTCTGTATTGTTTCCAAGGTGTCTGTATTGTTTCCAAGGTGTCTGTATTGTTTCCAAGTTGTCTGTATTGTTTCCAAGGTGTCTGTATTGTTTCCAAGGTTTCTGTATTGTTTCCAAGGTTTCTGTATTGTTTCCAAGGTGTCTGTATTGTTTCCAAGGTGTCTGTATTGTTTCCAAGGTGTCTGTATTGTTTCCAAGGTTTCTGTACATGCATTCATAGGTCAACAGGTTCAGAGACAGATACTCAGTGGGTAACTGTTTCAAATCTCTCTTAAAAGGCATGATCCTTGTATCTGTTCAAGTAGCCCTTTAAAGACTTGAATCCGCCACAACATCAAAAAGAAATGGTGCATGATGATATCCTTGAGAAAGGGAACCGGCATGTCAGGAGAAATGTAGGTGTTCATGGAACAACACTCAATGGGCTTTCTGAGAAGAACATCTTGAAACTGTCTGTAGTAGTGACTCACACACACACACACACACACACACACACACACACACACACACACACACACACACACACACACACACACACACACACACACACACACACACACACACACACACACACACACACACACACACACCGAGGGGAGGGAAAAACAGTTACGGAGGCTGCTGTGTTGTTTTGTCGTGGCAGGGCCCTGTAGAGGAAATCACCCGGCCTGTACCTCTGTCTCCGTGGATGAATGAAAATGTGGCTGAAGTGGGGTTTTTTTCCAATTGAAACATATTGTCCTCTGAATACCAACGTCCGGTGTCTCGCCAACATTACTCATGTCGCGGGGGTGAGAACGGAGAGGGGGATTACAACGTCCCGGTGTCTCGCCAACATTACACATGTCGTGGGGGTGAGAACGGAGAGGGGGATTACAATGTCCCGGTGTCTCGGCAACATTACTCATGTCGTGGGGGTGAGAACGGAGAGGGGGATTACAACGTCCCGGTGTCTCGCCAACATTACACATGTCGTGGGGGTGAGAACGGAGAGGGGGATTACAACGTCCCGGTGTCTCGGCAACATTATTCATGTCGCGGTGTCTCGCCAACATTATTCATGTCGCGGGGGTGAGAACGGAGAGGGGGATTACAACGTCCCAGTGTCTCGCCAACATTATTAATGTTGCGGGGGTGAGAACGGAGAGGGGGATTACAACGTCCCGGTGTCTCGCCAACATTATTCATGTCCCGGGGGGAGAACGGAGAGGGGGATTACAACGTCCCGGTGTCTCGCCAACATTATTCATGTCCCGGGGGGAGAACGGAGAGGGGGATTACAACGTCCCGGTGTCTCGCCAACATTATTAATGTCGTGGGGGTGAGAACAGAGATAGGGATTACAAATAAGTGAAATGAAATTCCCCCCAAAATGCACTTGAGCGAGGAGTACTGTAAAAGAGAGCCTGGGCATTGATTTATTTAATCCTCTAGTTCATGGTCCTTCTGTAGCTCAGTTGGTAGAGCATGGCGCTTGTAACGCCAGGGTAGTGGGTTCGATCCCCGGGACCACGCATACGTAGAATGTATGCACACATGACTGTAAGTCGCTTTGGATAAAAGCGTCTGCTAAATGGCATATATTATTATTATTGTATAATGGGTTTTCATATCTGAGAGGAACGTGGATCAGGATTCTCAGAATATTATGATAAGGAAAGGGATTAAGAAGAAAATGAGGAATTAATTATCTTTAACTGCCAATATAGTAGACTAACATGTTTTCCTTAGAAGTGATATGTTCCCTCTGTTTACAAATACTACATATAAACCAATTATTTCTCACTGAGAATCAAATGTGCCCATGACATGTTAAGATTATTGACCTCAACCAGAGGGGATGATTCCATCCAGTGTCCCCATCACCCATTGGCCAAGTTCAGTATCACCCATCACCTCAAATCAAATGTAATTGGTCACATACACGTGTTTAGCAGATGTTATTGTCGGTGTAGCGAAATGCTTGTGTTTCTAGCTCCGACAGTGCAGTAATATCTAACAATTTTACAACATACAGTTGAAGTCGGACGTTTACATGCACTTAGGTTGGATTCATTAAAACTTGTTTTTCAACCACTCCACAAATGTCTTGTTAACAAACTATAGTTTTGGCAAGTCGGTTAGGACATCTACTTTACGCGTGACACAAGTCATTTTTCCAACAATTGTTTACAGACAAATTATTTTTATAATTCACTGTATCACAATTCCAGGGGGTCAGAAGTTTACATACACTAAGTTGACTGTGCCTTTAAACAGCTTGGAAAATTCCAGAAAATGATGTCATGGCATTAGAAGCTTCTGATAGGCTAAATGACATCATTTGAGTCAGTTGGAGGTGTACCTGTGGATGTATTTCAAGGCCTACCTCAAACTCAGTGCCTCTTTGCTTGACATCATGGGAAAATCAAAAGAAATCAGCAAAGACCTCTGACAACAAAGACCTCTGACAACAAAGACCTCTGACAACAAAGACCTCTGACAACAAAGACCTCTGACAACAAAGACCTCTGACAACAAAGACCTCTGACATCAAAGACCTCTGACAACAAAGACCTCTGACAACAAAGACCTCTGACAACAAAGACCTCTGACAACAAAGACCTCTGACAACAAAGACCTCTGACAACAAAGACCTCTAACAACAAAGTCAAGGTATTGGAATGGCCATCACAAAGCCCTGACCTCAATACTGTAGAAAATGTGTGGGCAGAACTGAAAAAGTGTGTGTGAACAAGGAGGCCTACAAACCTGACTCAGTTACACCAGCTCTGTCAGGAGGAATGGGCCAACATTTACCCAACTTATTGTGGGAAGCTTGTGGAAGGCGACGCGAAACGTTTGACCCCAAAAATTTGACCTAATTTAAAAATGTTAAAGGCAATGCTACCAAATACTAATTGAGTATATTTAAACTAATTACCCACTGGGAATGTGATGAAATAAATAAAAGCTGAGATAAATAAATATCTCTACTATTATTCTGACAATTCACATTCTTAAAATAAAGTGGTGATCCAAACTGAACTAAAACAGGGAATTCTTACTTGGATTAAATGTGGTGGCAGGAGCGGCAGGTAGCCTAGTGGTTAGAGTGTAGAGGCGGCAGGTAGCCTAGTGGTTAGAGTGTAGAGGTGGCAGGTAGCCTAGTGGTTAGAGTGTAGAGGTGGCAGGTAGCCTAGTGGTTAGAGTGTAGAGGCGGCAGGTAGCCTAGTGGTTAGAGTGTAGAGGTGGCAGGTAGCCTAGTGGTTAGAGTGTAGAGGTGGCAGGTAGCCTAGTGGTTTGAGCGTTGGACTAGTAACTGAAAGGTTGCAAGATCTAATCCCTGAGCTGACAAGGTAAAACATCTGTCGTTCTGCCCCTGAACAAGGCAGTTAACCCACAGTTCCTAGGCCGTCATTGAAAATAAGAATTTGTTCTTAACTGACTTCCCAGGCCGGTTACTAGTCCAACGCTCTAACCACTAGGCTACCCTGCCTAGTGATGGCTATTTAACAGTCTGATGGCCTTGAGATAAAAGCTGTTTATCATTCTCTCATTCCAGCTTTGATGCACCTGTACTGATGTTGCCTTCTGGATGATAGCGGGGTGAACAGGCAGTGGCTCGGGGGGTTGTTCTCCTTGATTATTTTTTTGGCCTTCCTGTAACATCGGGTGCTGTACATGTCCTGGCGGGCAGGTAGTTTGCCCCAGGTTATGTGTCAGGCAAACCGCACCACCCTCTGGAGAGCCCTGCGGTTGCGGGCAGTGCAGTTGCCGTACCAGGCGGTGATACAGGCTGACAGGATGCTCTCAATTGTGCATCTGTAAACGTTTGTGAGGGTTTTAGGTGACAAGCCACATTTCTTCAGCCTGCTGAGGTTGAAGAGGCACTGTTGCACATTTTTCACCACACTGTCTGGGTGGGTGGACCATTTCAGTTTGTCAGTGATGTGTACGCTGAGGAACTTGAAGCTTTCCACCTTCTCCGCTGCTGTCCCATCGATGTGGATAGCGGGGTGCTCCCTCTGCCGTTTCCTCATCTGCTTTGTTTTGTTGACGTTGAGTGAGAGGTGATTTTCCTGGCACCACACTCCCTGAGCCCTCACCTCTTCCCTGTAGGCTGTCTCATCATTGTTGGTAATCAAGCCTACTACTGTTGTGTCGTCTTCAAAATGGATGATTGAGTAGGAGGACTGCGGGGCCACGCAGTCATGGTTGAACAGGGAGTACAGGAGGGGGCTGAGCACACACCCTTGTGGGGCCCCAGTGTTGAGGATCAGCAACATGGAGGTGTTGATTCCTACCTTCACCACCTGGGGGCGGCCCGTCAGGAAGTCCAGGACCCAGTTGCACAGGGCGGGGTTCAGACCAAGGGCCCCAAGCTTAATGACGAGCTTGGAGGGTACTATGGTCAATGAACAGTATTATTACATATGTATTTCTCTTGACCAGGTGGGATAGGGAAATGTGCAGTGTGATTGCGATTGCATCGTCTGTGGATCTATTGAAGTGGGCCTATGGTGACAGGTAAGGTAAAGGTGATAGGATCCTTGTCTCTCAATGCACATTATGATGACAGAAGTAAGTGCTAATGTGCAATATTATTTTAGTTCAGTTACCTTTGCTTTCTTAGGTACAGGAATAATGGTGGCCATCTTGAAGCATGTGGGGACAACACACTGGGAGAGATTGAATATGTCCATAAACACACCGGCCAGCTGGTCTGCGCATGCTTTGAGGACACGGCTAGTGATGCCGTCTAGGCCAACAACCTTGCAAGAGTTAACACGCTTAAGTGTCTTACTCACATTGGCCACGGAGAAAGAGAGCCCACAGTCCTTGGCAGTGGGCAGCATTGGTGGCACTGTGTTCTCCTCAAAGTGGGCAAAGAAAGTGTTTAGCTTGTCCAGAAGCAAGATGTTGGTGTCCGCGACGTGGCTGGTTTTCCTTTTGTAGTCCGATGATTGTCTATAGACCCTACCACATTAGTTGAATTGCGGCTCCACTTTGTCTCCATACTGACATTCTGACTGCTTGATAGCCTTGTGGAGAGAATAACTACACCGTTTGTTTTCTGCCATTATTCCCTGTCACCTTGCCATGCTTAAATTAGGTGGTTCGCACTTTCAGATTTACGCTGCCATCTATCCACGGTTTCTCGTTAGGGTAGTTTTTAATAGTCACAGTGCGTACAGCATAATATAATATACACTTCCTGATAAACTCAGTCACCGTATCAGTATAATCCTCAATGTTATTATCGGAGGACATATCCCAGGCCGCGTGATCAAAACAATCTTGAATCGTGGATTCCGATTGGTCAGATCAGCGTTGAATAGTCCTGAGCACGGGTACTTCCTGTTTGAGTTTCTGCCTATAGGAAGCGAGAAGCAAAATGGAGTCATGGTCAGATTTGCCGAAAGGAGGGTGGGGGACGGCCTTGTAGGCATCCCGGAAGTTGGAGTATCAGTGGTCGAGTGTTTTAGCAGTGCTACAGTCAATGCAGCCTTATTCTCATATTTACTTTGTTAAAATCCCCAATTACAATAAATATAGCCTCAGGATATGAGGTTTCTACATAAAGTCCAGTGAAGCTCTTTGAGTGCTGACTTGGTATCGGCTTGAAGGGGGATATACACGGCTATGAATATAACCACAGATAATTCGCTTGGGAGATAATACGGTTGGCATTTAATTGAGATATTCTAGGCCGGGTGAACAAAAGGACTTGAGTTCCTGTATGTTATCACAATCACACCATGAGTTGTTAATCATGAAACATACACCCCGCCCTTCTTCTTCCCAGAGAGATATTTATTCCTGTCTGAGTGATGAACTGAGAACCCAACTGACTGGACGGACTCAGGCAATATATCCTGAGAGAACCATGTTTCCGTGAAACAGAGTATGTTACAATCCCTGATGTTTCTATGGAAAGGAATCCTCCCCCTGAGTTCGTCGACTTTAGTATCCAGAGACTGAATATTAGCGAGTAATGTACTCGGAAGCAGTGGGTGGTGTGTGCGCCACCTAAGTCGGACTAGAAGACCACTCAGAGTACCTTTCCTTTGCCGGCGGTGTATTGGGTTGGCCTGTGGAATCAGTTCAATTGCCCTGGGGGGTGCGAACAAAGGATCCTATTCGAGAAATTCGTAACGCTGGTAGTGCAGGTGAGTTACTGCCAGTCTGATATTCAATAGTTCTTCCCGGCTGTATATAATAACACAAAACAAATTCTGGGCTAATAACGTAAGAAATTATACAGAAAAAATTAAATACTGTAACGTTTCCTAAGAGCTAGAAGCTTGGACAGCCCTCTCTGTTGGTGCCATTTTCATTTTCATACACCTGTTGACCACTTTCAGTTTCACCCATCACCTGTTGGCCACGTTCAGTATCAAACATCATGAGAATGGGCTGATTGATGTGTGTGTAATACAGTGGCGACCAGTCATTCAGGGCAGGTGGGGCAGCCTGTTTTGAGCCCCACCTGTTTAGCTTAAACAAAAAATGTAAACATTTGTTATTGCCTGTTTTGCATGTTATTTTGGCATTAATACGTATCACATACCAGTTTGCAAACTATGTACAGAAGAATCTTTGAGTTAATAAAGCCACACACAAAAGTTGTCTCTATTTTGCATTCTTGAGGAGGGCAACTCCAAAATGCAGGAATTTCAGCCTAGCTCAGTGCTTTCTGTAGGGGTTGGTAATGTTCTCTAATTGCACAATGATTGCGCAATGATTGGCTCAATGTTCTGTCACTCATGGGAACACTCCGTCCCTACAACATCTATGGTGTCAATCACCACCTTCCGGAGACACCTGAAACCCCACCTCTTTAAGGAATACCTAGGATAGGATAAGTAATCCCTCTCACCCCACCCCCCCTAAGTTTTAGATGCACTATTGTTAAGTGACTGTCCCACTGGATGTCATAAGGTGAATGCACCAATTTGTAAGTCGCTCTGGATAAGAGCGTCTGCTAAATGACTTAAATGTAATGTAATGTAAATGTAAATGTGTGAGCTTGAAAATTCAAGCTCTTGGGTGCTGCCATAGATTTACATTATAAGTGCCGATCAAGGAAGGCTCAAGTTCATTGGCCACAATAAAATTATGACAAATCAAGTTTTATCTACTGTAGCTTTGATTGTACTGATCATGTCAACATCATACTTTCAAAATCTTAGCTAGCAATCATACTTTCAAAATCTTAACTAGCAATGTAGACGAGCAGTAACCATAATGAATCAAGTCGACAATCTACTGGAAAGTCGTTTTCAATTCTTGGCATATGAAAATAAATTATAGGTGTAACGTATACGTGCTCATCGGCCATTGGACAATAACATTACACAACAGGTTGGAAATTGCAAATTCAATAATGAGTGGTTTGGAAGGAATCAGTGGCTAACTGCAAGCTTTGCAAAGCAATCACTAGTCTGCTATTCAGTGGAGAGCGTGTGTAGTCCAAGTCTGGGTCTCTTTTCCAAGCTTACAAGGATAAACATTCACTCGCAACACAACATGGGCCAGAAAAGGTTGAATGCATTGGACATGCTGTCAATCAAAAGAACTGGAAACTCAGAACTGGGAAATCTCAAGACTTCAGTAAGTTCGAGACTGGGAACTCTGAAAAAGAGTTCCGACTATTACTGCTCAGGACAAGACCCAGATGCAGAGAGATCGAAATAACAAAAATGTATTTACAAAACGGGGGGGGGGGAGAGGTCAGTAATCCAGAGCAGAGTCCAAGAGGTAAAGAATGGCCGGCAGGCTCAGGGTCAGGACAGGCAGAATGGTCAGTAATCCAGGGCAGTGTCAGACAGGTACAGAACGGCAGGCAGGCTCAGGGTCAGGGCAGGCAGGGGTCAGTAATCCAGGGTAGAGTCACAAGGTACAGAACGGCAGGCAGGCTCAGGGACTAGTGAGAAAACAGGAGTACGGGAAAAACGCTGGTAGCCTTGTTTAGACCAGACAAACTGGCCACAGACAGAGAACACAGGTATAAATGCACCGAGGATAATTGGGAAGATGGGCGACACCTGGAGGGGGGTGGAGACAAGCACAAATATTGGTGAAACAGATAAGGATGTGAAACCAACTGGGAAAATACATTTTTTCATCCAACTCATAATTTCAAGTCGGGAACTCTGGCGTTTTCTAGAGCTCCGACTTGAAGATCACTGACGTCATGATTTAAAAAAAAAAAATCTTGAGTTCCCAGTTGTCTTAAAAGCACCATAAATCCAGAGAATGCCAGGCTTTGATGACAAAGTCTGATGACAAAATTTGCCCACAGGAAAGACCGCCGCGCCACCTTCCTGTTCAAGTGAGCACAGCACAACAAGTTGAGTCCAAAAATGTCTTGTATGCTGCTGCATAAATTATGTAATATGCCAGGGAAATATGTGTACTGTAGCTAAGAAAATAATACTAAGTGTATGTTGTTAGTTGCCCATGTGCCTCACTCTAATGAGTGGATCCCTTTCCCCCTCATAACTTAGACTACTGTTATGACTTGGTGGTGCACATGTAGCCTATAACCTGTTTTATAGAATGTATAGAAATGAGACATTTTATTGAATATTGTAAGAGATATCATTGTATGCTTGTATGCCCCTTTATTTATCCTACGGTTCTGACACGGTGTACAGGGAGAGTTAATTGTTACCTGATTAATTTAATCGGGAGAAATTAAACATCGATAGCTGATTCGATAAATACCAGTCATCAGATTAATGCAAGTAAAGTCACGACACAAGACTTCGCTGATAGCCAGGTGTAGCTGTGGTAAGGATTCAGTCCATGGTGCTGAAAAGAAAGCTCTGCTGTTGACACAGCTTTATGTCGGCCCTAACAGTTTGTGGGCACCGTTTGTCACCATTATAGTGCATTGAATGTATTGTTTAGTGTTGTGTAGTGGCTTTGCATCAAACCATTTGTAATTGTTTTTGCACCACCTAGATTTGCTAAAATTACTGCTGGTGTAATATAGCAATTACTGAGCTGCGTAACGACACAGAGCAACGTCCTGGTAACTGAGCATGTAAGTGAGCAGTTGCAGGTTAATGTGCCGGACATATCACACACAGCAGGTTATTACAGGGTGAAGACATGCTGAAGACATGATGCCTACTGTCATTCTTTTCTTCGATGGCTACGGTGACAATCCGTGAGTCTGGGATGATTCATACAAAAAAACATGGGTTTATCTCAGCAAAAAAAACACACATACAGACACACCGGTTGTTTACGAAGCATGTGACAAATAACATTTGATTTGATGAAGAAATGTTACTTATTTAAGCTTTTAATAAAGTGTTAAAGGAAATCTGAACACCATTCTGTA
This sequence comes from Oncorhynchus gorbuscha, assembly GCF_021184085.1. Classification (NCBI taxonomy): domain Eukaryota; kingdom Metazoa; phylum Chordata; class Actinopteri; order Salmoniformes; family Salmonidae; genus Oncorhynchus; species Oncorhynchus gorbuscha. The sequence continues at coordinate 8,036,726 of NC_060179.1, read as the reverse complement.
GCATAGCGTATATTCCATCACTTTAACACTAGAACCACTAAAGCAGTCATTTTGACTGTTAATTATTATTTTGTATTACTCTGCCGTTTATAAAATCATGTGACCCTCAGTCCTTCACTTTTTCAGAATAAGCTATACAACACACAATCTAAATATCACAAACAGAACTGGAGTTCGGGTGGGCATGTCATTTTTGAATTGTTTTGCCCATTGTCCCTCCTTCTCCCAGTCAGTAGAGCATGCTCCACTCCTTCTCCCAGACAGTAGAGCATGCTCCACTCCTTATCCCAGACAGTAGAGCATGCTCCACTCCTTCTCCCAGACAGTAGGACATGCTCCACTCCTTCTCCCAGACAGTAGAGCATGCTCCACTCCTTCTCCCAGACAGTAGGGCATGCTCCACTCCTTCTCCCAGACAGTAGGACATGCTCCACTCCTTCTCCCAGACAGTAGGACATGCTCCACTCCTTCTCCCAGACAGTGGAATGTGTCTTGCACAGTTGATAATCATCTCTATAATTGCCTCGAAGCTGAACCTAAACTACTGTATACCGAAAGGAATTTCAATCATATAACAACAAATTAAATAAATGAAGTAAAAGTATGATAAGGAGAAAGGGGGAGTTGATGAGTGAGGGGAAGTGAACAATGTATAATGTCATCAGCAATTGTGTACATTATATTGTATTGATCTGTTCTACTTATAATATCAAAATCTGTAAGGATCGACGCTGGAGACGAGAAGCAGGTACAGGGAGAGAGCATTTAATAACCACTGACAGGAACAGAATACGGATGGCATCTGGACAGGGGAAACGGAAACGACAATAACGCTGACATGGGGATGAAACAGAGGAAACAGACAGATATAGGGAAGGTAATCAAAATGTGATAGCATCAGTCAGGAAACGCATCCAACCACGATGTATACTGAGATTGTCTAGCTAGCTACCTTCTAATGAGCGCTGATGCGCGTAATGACGGTGACAGGTGTGCGTAATGAAAGGCAGCCTGGCGCCCTCGAACGAGAGGGACAGCGGGAGCATGCATGACAAAATGGTATGTACCCTATATCAGTCCACCGAATACAAGCAGTTTTATCAGTCTACTCTGGCCTTCTAGGAGTACACAGTGAGAGTGTGTGCAATTTACAATGGCAAGAAGACGAAGAGTAATGGAGGCCACATGCTGTGTCTGCGTTGCTACAAGAGCAGAATGAAAATGACTCCGACGGCGGGGAATAAATTAATCATGACATCTCTGATGATTATTCTACTGATTCTGAACCTCAGACTGAATAACGTACACCTCCGAGGCCTAAGCGCAAAAAAAAGACAGAGCAAGTGCCAGTGCCCCTACCAAATGAAACCGTAAGACGGAAGGGAGGAAGGAAGGTCACCGTGTAGATAGAACAAGCCAGTGACAATTCTACGGGCTTCATTATCAGCACAACATGTAATCACTGAGAGAGCCCTATGTCTCAAGCTAAAAAAATACATCAGCAACACACTCGCTAGCTTTTGTTGTTTATGTGACATGGACATGCTCCAGCATTCAGGGATTGTACTTTGGCTAAAAGCCAATTTATGCTTGATCCGAAAATGTGGTCGGAGGCGCGGTATGCCGGGTGTGACGAAATTGCGAAGCCTCTTGAGGAACGCATAGGCCAAATTGAGCTCTGTACCGCATCGCCGTGCCCCTCTCAAACATTGTAACAATACCCAGGGCTTGGGTGGCTGTATAGGTGTTGGGTGGCTGTATAGACACCAGCCACCCAAGTCATAGACTGGTCTCTCTGCTTCCGCACGGCAAACGGTACCGAAGTGCCAAGTCTAGGCCCAAGAGGCTTCTAAACAGCTTCTACCCCCAAGCCATAAGACTCCTGAACACCTAATCAAATGGCTACCCAGACTATTTAAATTGGCCCCCCCTCCCCCTCGTTTACACCGCTGCCACTCTCTGCTGTTATCTATGCATAGTCACTTTAATAACTCTACCTATATGTACATACTACTTCAACTAACCAGTGCCCCCGCACATAGACTCTGTACCGGCACCCCCCTGTATATAGCCTCCACATTGACTCTGTACCGTAATACCCTGTAAATAGCCTCCACATTGACTCTGTACCAGTACCCCCCTGTATATAGCCTCCACATAGACTCTGTACCGTAATACCCTGTATATAGCCTCCACATTGACTCTGTACCGGTACCCCCCTGTATATAGCCTCCACATAGACTCTGTACCGATACCCCCTGTATATAGGCTCCACATTGACTCTGTACTGATACCCTCTGTATATAGCCTCCACATTGACTCTGTACCGGTACCCCCTGTATATAGCCTCCACATTGACTCTGTACCAGTATCCCCTGTATATAGCCTCCACATAGACTCTGTACCGTAATACCCTGTATATAGCCTCCACATTGACTCTGTACCGGTACCCCCCTGTATATAGCCTCCACATAGACTCTGTACCGATACCCCCTGTATATAGGCTCCACATTGACTCTGTACTGATACCCTCTTTATATAGCCTCCACATTGACTCTGTACCGGTACCCCCTGTATATAGCCTCCACATTGACTCTGTACCAGTATCCCCTGTATATAGCCTCCACATTGACTCTGTACCAGTACCCCCTGTATATAGCCTCCACATTGACTCGGTACCGGTACCCCCTGTATATAGTCTCCACATTGACTCTGTACCGATACCCCCTAAGCATACAGCCAAGATAACGCAGGAGTGTCTTTGGGACACATCTCTGATTGTCCTTGAGAAGTTCAGTCAGAGCCCAGACTTGAACCCAATCGAACGTCTCTGGAGAGACCTGAAAAAAGCTGTGCAGCAATGCTCCCCATCCAACCTGACAGCGCTTGAGAGAATCTGCAGAGAAGAATGGGAGAAACTCCCCAAATACAGCTGTACCAAGCTTGTAGCGTCCTACCCAAGATGACTCGAGGCTATAATCGCTGCCAAAGGTGCTTCAACAAAATACTGAGTTAACCTGTTGAATCTAGGGGGCACTATTTTAATTTATTTTAAAAATGACGTTCCCAAAGTAAACGGGCTATTGTGTCAGACAAGATGCTAGAATATGCATATAATTGACAGCTTAGGATAAAAAAAACTCTAAAGTTTCCAAAACTGTAAAAATATTGTCTGTGAGTATAACAGAACTGATATTGCAGGCGAAAGCCTGAGAAAAAATCCAATCAGGAATGGACTCTTTTTTAGAAAGCTCTGCATTCCTATGCATCCCTATTGAGCAGTGAATGAGATATCAACCAGATTCCTTTTTCTATGGCTTCCCTAATGTGCCTAGTATCACAATACATAGTTTCAGGCTTTTATTTAGAAAAATGAGCCTGAACGTCAACATTGCGTCAGTGGTCAGCTGGAGGCTCTCAGAGTGTTTTGTGCGTAAAAGACAAATGAGGCCATTATTTCTCTCTTTCCTACTAAGAAGCCACCTGTCCCGGTTGATATTTTATCGAATAGATATATGAAAAACACCTTGAGGATTGATTATAACCGAGTTTGCCATGTTTCTGTCGATTTTTCGTGACTGCAATTTCGGGTCGAATTCCCAGCCAAATGTGAAGAACTAACGGAGTTATTTTGGCTACAAAAATAATATTTTGGGAAAAAAAGGAACATTTGATATCTAACTGGGAGTCTCGTGAGTGAAAACATCTGAAGCTCATCAAAGGTAAACGATTTAATTGAATTGCTTTTCTGATTTTCGTGACCAGGTTGCCTGCTGCTAGCTAGGCATAATGCTATGCTAGGCTATCGATAAACTTACACAAATGCTTGTCTTGCTTTGGCTGTAAAGCATAATTTCAAAATCTGACATGACAGGGTGATTAACAAAAGGCTAAGCTGTGTTTCAATATATTTCACTTGTGATTTTCATGAATATTAATATTTTCTAGTAATATTTATGTCCGTTGCGTTATGCTCCTTAGTGTCAGTTGATGACAAATCTCCCGGATCCGGGATGGGTAGATTCAAGGGGGGGTCTGAATAATTATGTAAATGTAATATTTCATTAGCCAACCATGTCTAGCTGGAAAGTTGCTCACTTTTTCTGTGGTTAAACCAACTGGGCTCGTAATTTAACAATTGTATTTGTATTTAAAAATCACATACAAATTTATATTAAGGCACACTAAATTCCATTGAACAGCTACCCCAAATCCCAGACTGTAGCTTCAATAGTGCCAAGAGAGAGTGACGCAAATCACACGTCACTCTCTCTGCCGGTGTTTGGTTGTTTGTTGGTGAAACGGAATCGTGTCCATTTTTGCTAAGCGGAGTCACGGTGCCATGCTGTTGTTATTAATGATCACGTATGGTGTTACTATATGATCAGCTGGATAGGACACAATCTGAAGTATGACCTCACACGTAATGAGAAAATCAATATAGTGTGCGTCGTGTAGAGGTGGGGTCGATCAGTATCAAATAGGTTTAAAATGAATAGAGCTTGCTATCCTACCTTTGGGAAATTAGCTACGGTGGTTAGAGTATTATTGCGTATACATTTGAATCTCTGCATCGATTTACAGCGTAATTCCAAAATATACAAAAATTCATTAACCCCCCAAAAAATCTATGACTCCTTCAGCGTATTGATCCGAACAGAACTGCTGTCTCATATTTACCAGTTTCCTCATAAGAACTACAGTACGTGCATATCCAGGGAACATTGAAACGTTCACTCATAGCATGGGGATATTTCAAACAACTACAACTGTTTTGAACACAGCAGGTGTTCATTACGGAAATTAATATATTGATAATGGATGAAAGTAACTAGTCTCCCTTTAACTAGTCTCCCTTTAACTAGTCTCCCATTAACTAGTCTCCCTTTAACTAGTCTACCTTTAACTAGTCTCTCTTTAACTAGTCTCCCTTTAACAAGTCTCCCTTTAACTAGTGTCCCTTTAATGAGACTCCCTTTAACAAGTCTCCCTTTAACTAGTCTCCCTTTAACTAGTCTCCCTTTAACTAGTCTCCCTTTAACTAGTCTCTTTTAACTAGTCTCCCTTTAACTAGTCTCTCTTTAACTAGTCTCCCTTTAACTAGTCTCCATTTAACTAGTCTCCCTTTAACTAGTCTCTCTTTAACTAGTCTCCCTTTAACTAGTCTCCCTTTAACTAGTCTCTCTTTAACTAGTCTCTCTTTAACTAGTCTCCCTTTAACTAGTCTCCCTTTAACTCTCTTTAACTAGTCTCCCTTTAACTAGTCTAACCTTTAACTAGTCTCCCTTTAACTAGTCTCCCTTTAACTAGTCTCTCTTTAACTAGTCTCTCTTTAACTAGTCTCCCTTTAACTAGTCTCTCTTTAACTAGTCTCTCTTTAACTAGTCTCCCTTTAACTAGTCTCCCCATGTGTGGTGATCAGGGGAATGCTGAATCCCCCATTCTTTAAAGATGAGTGTGTGTCCTAAATGTCAGCCTATTCTCTACATAATGCGCTATTTTGGTTTAACTATAGAATATACATAGTTAACACGTTCTACTGTAAATCAAATTAAATTAAATGTTATTGGTCACATACACATGCTTAGCAGATGTTAATGCGAGCGTAGCGAAATGCGTGCGTTTCTAGTTCCGACAATGCAGTAATAACCAACGAGTAATCTGTTTAACAGTCTGATGGCCTTGAGATAGAAGCTGTTTTTCAGTCTCTCGGTCCTTGCTTTGATGCACCTGTACTGACCTTGCCTTCTGGATGATAGCGGGGTGAACAGGCAGTGGCTCGGGTGGTTGTTGTCCTTGATGATCTTTTTGGCCTTCCTGTGACATCGGGTGCTGTATGTGTCCATGGAGGGCAGGTAGTTTTCCCCCAGTGATGCGTTGTGCAGACCTCACCACCCTCTGGAGAGCCTTACGGTTGTGGGCGGAGCAGTTGCCGTACCAGGCGGTGATACAGCCTGACAGGATACTCTCGATTGTGCATCTGTAAAAGTTTGTGAGTGTTTTTGGTGACAAGCCGAATTTCTTCAGCCTCCTGAGGTTGAAGAGGCGCTGCTGCGCCTTCTTCAACACGCTGTCTGTGTGGGTGGACCATTTTAGTTTGTCAGTGATGTGTACGCAGAGGAACTTAATACTTTCTACCCTCTCCACTACGGCCCCATCGATATGGATAGGGGGGTGCTCCCTCTGCTGTTCCCTGAAGTCTACGATCATGTCCTTTGTTTTGTTGACGTTGAGTGTGAGGTTATTTTCCTGACACCACACTCCAAGGGCTCTCACCTCCTCACTGTAGGCCGTCTCGTCGTTGTTAGTAATCAAGCCTTCCACTGTTGTGTCGTCTGCAAACTTGATGATTGGGTTGGAGGCGTGCATGGCCACGCAGTCGTGGGTGAACAGGGAGTACAGGAGAGGGCTGAGAACGGACCCTTGTGGGGCCCCAGTGTTGAGGATCAGCGGGGTGGAGATGTTGTTACCTACCCTTACCAACTGGAGGCTGCCCATCAGGAAGTCCAGGACCCAGATGCACAGGGAGGGGTTGAGACCCAGGGTCTCGAGCTTGATGACGAGTTTGGAGGGTACTATGGTGTTAAATGATGAGCTGTAGTTGATGAACAGCATTCTCACGTAGGTATTCCTCTTGTCCAGATGGGTTAGGGCAGTGTGCAATGTGATTGCGATTGCGTCGTCTGTGGACCTATTCGGGCGGTAAGCAAATTGGAGTGTGTCTAGGGTGTCAGGTAAGGTGGAGTTGATATGGTCCTTGACTAGTCTCGCAAAGCACTTCATGATGACGGAAGTGAGTGCTACGGGGCGGTAGTCATGGTTGTATAGTAGTTCATAGAGAGGACCAGAGAGAGGTTAACCCTAACCCATAGAGAGGACCAGAGAGATATTAACCCTAACCCATAGAGAGGACCAGAGAGATATTAACCCTAACCCATAGTGAGAACCAGAGAGTTATTAACCCTAACCCATAGAGAGGACCAGAGAGTTATTAACCCTAACCCATAGTGAGAACCAGAGAGATATTAACCCTAACCCATAGAGAGGTTAACCCTAACCCATAGAGAGGACCAGAGAGTTATTAACCCTAACCCATAGTGAGAACCAGAGAGATATTAACCCTAACCCATAGAGAGGTTAACCCTAACCCATAGAGAGTTTAACCCTAACCAATAGAGAGGTTAACCCTAACCTATAGAGAGGTTAACCCTAACCCATAGAGAGGTTAACCCTAACCAATAGAGAGGTTAACCCTAACCCATAGAGGACCAGAGAGAGGTTAACCCTAACCCATAGAGAGGTTAACCCTAACCTATAGAGAGGTTAACCCTAACCCATAGAGAGTTTAACCCTAACCCATAGAGAGGTTAACCCTAACCCATAGAGAGGTTAACCCTAACCCATAGAGAGGTTAACCCTAACCTATAGAGAGGTTAACCCTAACCCATAGAGAGGACCAGAGAGATATTAACCCTAACCCATAGAGAGTTTAACCCTAACCAATAGAGAGGTTAACCCTAACCCATAGAGAGTTTAACCCTAACCAATAGAGAGGTTAACCCTAACCTATAGAGAGGTTAACCCTAACCCATAGAGAGGTTAACCCTAACCAATAGAGAGGTTAACCCTAACCCATAGAGGACCAGAGAGAGGTTAACCCTAACCCATAGAGAGGTTAACCCTAACCTATAGAGAGGTTAACCCTAACCCATAGAGAGTTTAACCCTAACCCATAGAGAGGTTAACCCTAACCCATAGAGAGGTTAACCCTAACCCATAGAGAGGTTAACCCTAACCTATAGAGAGGTTAACCCTAACCCATAGAGAGGTTAACCCTAACCCATAGAGAGTACCAGAGAGATATTAACCCTAACCCATAGAGAGGTTAATCCTAACCCATAGATATGTTAACCCTAACCCATAGAGAGGACCAGAGAGATATTAACCCTAACCCATAGAGAGTTTAACCCTAACCCATAGAGAGGTTAACCCTAACCCATAGAGAGGTTAATCCTAACCCATAGATATGTTAACCCTAACCCATAGAGAGGTTAACCCTAACCCATAGAGAGGTTAACCCTAACCCATAGAGAGGTTAACCCTAACCCATAGAGAGGTTAATCCTAACCTATAGAGAGGTTAACCCTAACCCATAGAGAGGTTAACCCTAACCCATAGAGAGGTTAATCCTAACCTATAGAGAGGTTAACCCTAACCCATAGAGAGGTTAACCCTAACCCATAGAGAGGTTAACCCTAACCCATAGAGTGGTTAACCCTAACCCATATAGAGGTTAATCCTAACCCATAGAGAGGTTAACCCTAACCCATAGAGAGGTTAACCCTAACCCATAGAGGACCAGAGAGAGGTTAACCCTAACCCATAGAGAGGTTAACCCTAACCCATAGAGAGTTTAACCCTAACCCATAGAGAGGATCAGTGAAATGTCTGCTTCAAATAAACGCAGGCTCTTAATGAATTGTTTACAAGGTTACTTTGAAATACCATTAATTATTTACGATTTTAGCGTAAGAAGCTGAGAACTGTTAGCTGGCGAGCACAAAATCAGCCAACAACTTTGGGAGTACAGACCCCGAGAAATTGTCCGAATTCCCTCCAGTGGCAATAGTAAGAACTGCCAAAAATGCACAGTGAAAGAGGAGAATGATTATTCGATATTCGGTTATTCGAAATAGAGGAATAATAAGACAAAAGGAATGTGACACGGTGTGTAAATGATAACACATTAGTGAAGGAAATTAAGAAATGTATTAAAATGATGGAAGTGAATACTGGAATTAAACAATTAACTATACAAATGAGCAAAAGCTGTGCCCATTAAGGCAAATAAACGCTTGGCTCAAATAGAAGCTCTCTCTCATAAAATGCCTGTTGTGTTCAGTATTTTAAGTTGGGTAGGCAATTGAAAGGTTGCTAGTTCGAATTTACGAGCCGGCGAGGTGAAAAATGTGTTGATCTGCCCTTGAACAGGGCACTTAACCCTAGTTGCTCCAGGGTCACCATCAATAATGGCTGATCGCCTCCGGGGGAGTGGGATATGGTGACCCTGGCCGTGACCCCACTCTCCGAGTGTCTCAGGGGGAGTGGGATATGGTGACCCTGGCCGTGACCCCACTCTCCGAGGGTCTCAGGGGGAGTGGGATATGGTGACCCTGGCCGTGACCCCACTCTCCGAGTGTCTCAGGGGGAGTGGGATATGGTGACCCTGGCCGTGACCCCACTCTCCGAGGGTCTCAGGGGGAGTGGGATATGGTGACCCTGGCCGTGACCCCACTCTCCGAGGGTGTCTAAGGGGGAGTGGGATATGGTGACCCTGGCCGTGACCCCACTCTCCGAGGGTGTCTCAGGGGGAGTGGGATATGGTGACCCTGGCCGTGACCCCACTCTCCGAGGGTGTCTCAGGGGGAGTGGGATATGGTGACCCTGGCCGTGACCCCACTCTCCGAGGGTGTCTCAGGGGGAGTGGGATATGGTGACCCTGGCCGTGACCCCACTCTCCGAGGGTCTCAGGGGGAGTGGGATATGGTGACCCTGGCCGTGACCCCACTCTCCGAGGGTGTCTCAGGGGGAGTGGGATATGGTGACCCTGGCCGTGACCCCACTCTCCGAGGGTGTCTCAGGGGAGTGGGATATGGTGACCCTGGCCGTGACCCCACTCTCCGAGGGTGTCTCAGGGGGA
>NC_060179.1:8017026-8024526 GCF_021184085.1 Oncorhynchus gorbuscha | reverse complement strand
AAAAAAATGTCTGCAGTCCCACCCACCAATGAATGTATGGCTACGCTGCTACTCTGGTTCAACCCTAACAGGCACTAGAGACGTTTGATTTGATTGGACATCGGTTCAACCCTAACAGGCACTAGAGACATTTGATTTGATTGGACATCGGTTCAACCCTAACAGGCACTAGAGACATTTGATTTGATCGATCCCCGGGACCACCCATACGTAGAATGTATGCACACATGACTGTAAGTCGCTTTGGATAAAAGCGTCTGCTAAATGGCATATATTATTATTATTATTATTCAACCCTAACAGGAACTAGAGACATTTGATTTGATTGGACATCGGTTCAACCCTAACAGCCACTAGAGACATTTGCTTAGGGCGCAAAAGAAAAAGTCTCTGTGGACAAGTCACAGACCTGAAGTCATCATCAGAACCACAGCACATCACAGGTGACACGGAGTCAGAACCTCAGATCTCAATATAGAGAGAGAGATCAATCTTTCATGAGTTCATAATCTCTTATTTATGACTACACTATATCCTCTTTTTATTGCGGTTCCATGGCAGGCAAGCAGATGGACCCTTCGGTGACAATAGCGTCTGCCTAACACTGCCTCGGTCCCCAGCTGAACGAAGGCAGGGTGAGCCGTACGGCTACAGCCCAGCCATCCCGACCTTGTAACGTAAGTTAAGTCTCAAACTACAGAGCTTGTTATATTACAGGTGTCAGATCAGGAGGCTCTGTTCTGTTGTGAGTCCTCCTCCTCTCTGGCTGATCTGTTTATTATGGTTAAGCTAAGCATGGAGAATAGAAGATCAGATAGATTCCTATCTCTGTTCTGTTGTGAGTCCTCCTCCTCTCTGGCTGATCTGTTTATTATGGTTAAGCTAAGCATGGAGAATAGAAGATCAGATAGATTCCTATCTCTGTTCTGTTGTGAGTCCTCCTCCTCTCTGGCTGATCTGTTTATTATGGTTAAGCTAAGCATGGAGAATAGAAGATCAGATAGATTCCTATCTCTGTTCTGTTGTGAGTCCTCCTCCTCTCTGGCTGATCTGTTTATTATTGTTAAGCTAAGCATGGAGAATAGAAGATCAGATAGATTCCTATCTCTTTGAAAAGGCTATCTCCCTCATTGGGGATTGGTTTGTTATGTTGGGCACTACTATCTAGATGAATTATATTGTCTGTAATATCATACCCAAACCATCTGTTAGCTATTGTATAACCTATCATTTCCCAAACGTTTAGAAATACAGCATTTATTTTCCACGTTGCTATAAAACATTTTTTAAAGAAACATATTTTACAGTCAGGTGGGATATTTTTCTTTCTCTGCTGCCCAAATTGTCAAGTTTTGTCTTATATTGTCTTGTCATTTTGCTTTTCCTTCTGTTCGTTTTCCCCCTGCTGGTCTTTTTAGGTTCATTCCCTTTTTTCTCTCTCCCTCTCTCTCTCTCTTCTCTCTATCGTTCCGTTCCTGCTCCCAGCTGTTCCTATTCCCCTAATCAATCAATTTAGTCTTCCCACACCTGTTCCCTATCTTTTCCCCTGATTAGAGTCCCTATTTCTCCCCTTGTTTTCCGTTTCTGTCCTGTCGGATCCTTGTTTACTGTTCACCGTGCTGTGTCTTTGTATCGCCCTGTCGTGTCGTGTTTCCCTCAGATGCTGCGTGGTGAGCAGGTGTCTGAGTCTGCTACGTTCAAGTGCCTTCCCGAGGCAACCTGCAGTTCTTGATCGAGTCTCCAGTCAGTTCTCGTGATTACGAGTGAAATTGTTTCTTATGCTTTATTTACCGCTCCGATTTGTCTAGGAGTATTGCTATTTCCTTAAACTGGATTAAAGACTCTGTTTTCGCCAAGTCGCTTTTGGGTCCTCATTCACCTGCATAACAGAAGGATCCGACCAAAGAATGGACCCAGCGACTACAGACGCTCGTAACACTGCCGTCGAGATCCAAGGAGCCATGCTCGGCAGACACGAGCAGGAATTGTCTGCTGCTCGTCATGCCATGGAGAACCTGGCCGCTCAGGTTTCCGACCTCTCTGGACAGTTCCAGAGTCTTCGTCTCGTGCCACCTGTTACTTCCTGGTCTGCCGAGCCTCCGGAACCTAGGGTTAATAACCCACCTTGCTACTCCGGGCAGCCCAAGGAGTGCCGCTCCTTTCTCACCCAGTGTGAGATTGTGTTCTCTCTCCAACCCAACACATACTCTAGAGAGAGAGCTCGGGTTGCTTACGTCATTTCACTCCTTACTGGCCGGGCTCGAGAGTGGGGCACAGCTATCTGGGAGGCAAGGGCTGATTGTTCAAACAATTACCAGAACTTTAAAGAGGAGATGATTCGGGTTTTTGACCGTTCAGTTTTTGGTAGGGAGGCTTCTAGGGCCCTGGCTTCCCTATGCCAAGGTGATCGATCCATAACGGATTACTCTATAGAGTTTCACACTCTTGCTGCCTCTAGTGACTGGAACGAGCCGGCGCTGCTCGCTCGTTTTCTGGAGGGACTCCACGCAGTGGTTAAAGATGAGATTCTCTCCCGGGAGGTTCCTTCCAGTGTGGACTCTTTGATTGCTCTCGCCATCCGCATAGAACGACGGGTAGATCTTCGTCACCAAACTCGTGGAAGAGAGCTCGCGTCAACGGTGTTTCCCTGCTCCGCATCGCAACCATCTCCCTCCTCTGGCTCAGAGACTGAGCCCATGCAGCTGGGAGGTATTCGCATCTCGACTAAGGAGAGGGAACGGAGGATCACCAACCGCCTGTGCCTCTATTGCGGATTTGATGGACATTTTGTCAATTCATGTCCAGTAAAAGCCAGAGCTCATCAGTAAGCGGAGGGCTACTGGTGAGCGCTACTACTCAGGTCTCTCCATCTAGATCCTGTACTACTATGTCGGTCCATCTACGCTGGACCGGTTCGGGTGCTACATGCAGTGCCTTGATAGACTCTGGGGCTGAGGGTTGTTTCATGGACGAAGCATGGGCTCGGAAACATGACATTCCTTTCAGACAGTTAGACAAGCCTACGCCCATGTTCGCCTTAGATGGTAGTCATCTTCCCAGTATCAGATTTGAGACACTACCTTTAACCCTCACAGTATCTGGTAACCACAGTGAGACTATTTCTTTTTTGATTTTTCGTTCACCTTTTACACCTGTTGTTTTGGGTCATCCCTGGCTAGTATGTCATAATCCTTCTATTAATTGGTCTAGTAATTCTATCCTATCCTGGAACGTTTCTTGTCATGTGAAGTGTTTAATGTCTGCCATCCCTCCCATTTCTTCTGTCCCCACTTCTCAGGAGGAACCTGGCGATTTGACAGGAGTGCCGGAGGAATATCATGATCTGCGCACGGTCTTCAGTCGGTCCCGAGCCAACTCCCTTCCTCCTCACCGGTCGTATGATTGTAGTATTGATCTCCTTCCGGGGACCACTCCTCCTCGGGGTAGACTATACTCTCTGTCGGCTCCCGAACGTAAGGCTCTCGAGGATTATTTGTCTGTGTCTCTTGACGCCGGTACCATAGTGCCTTCTTCCTCTCCGGCCGGGGCGGGGTTTTTTTTTGTTAAGAAAAAGGACGGTACTCTACGCCCCTGCGTGGATTATCGAGGGCTGAATGACATAACGGTTAAGAATCGTTATCCGCTTCCCCTTATGTCATCAGCCTTCGAGATTCTGCAGGGAGCCAGGTGCTTTACTAAGTTGGACCTTCGTAACGCTTACCATCTCGTGCGCATCAGAGAGGGGGGCGAGTGGAAAACGGCGTTTAACACTCCGTTAGGGCATTTTGAGTACCGGGTTCTGCCGTTTGGTCTCGCCAATGCGCCAGCTGTTTTTCAGGCATTAGTTAATGATGTTCTGAGAGACATGCTGAACATCTTTGTTTTTGTCTACCTTGACGATATCCTGATTTTTTCACCGTCACTCGAGATTCATGTTCAGCACGTTCGACGTGTTCTACAGCGCCTTTTAGAGAATTGTCTCTACGTGAAGGCTGAGAAGTGCTCTTTTCATGTCTCCTCCGTTACTTTTCTCGGTTCCGTTATTTCCGCTGAAGGCATTCAGATGGATTCCGCTAAGGTCCAAGCTGTCAGTGAGTGGCCCGTTCCAAGGTCACGTGTCGAGTTGCAGCGCTTTCTAGGTTTCGCTAATTTCTATCGGCGTTTCATTCGTAATTTCGGTCAAGTTGCTGCCCCTCTCACAGCTCTTACTTCTGTCAAGACGTGTTTTAAGTGGTCCGGTTCCGCCCAGGGAGCTTTTGATCTTCTAAAAGAACGTTTTACGTCCGCTCCTATCCTCGTTACTCCTGACGTCACTAGACAATTCATTGTCGAGGTTGACGCTTCAGAGGTAGGCGTGGGAGCCATTCTATCCCAGCGCTTCCAGTCTGACGATAAGGTTCATCCTTGCGCTTATTTTTCTCATCGCCTGTCGCCATCTGAACGCAACTATGATGTGGGTAACCGCGAACTGCTCGCCATCCGCTTAGCCCTAGGCGAATGGCGACAGTGGTTGGAGGGGGCGACCGTTCCTTTGTCGTTTGGACAGACCATAAGAACCTTGAGTACATCCGTTCTGCCAAACGACTTAATGCTCGTCAAGCTCGTTGGGCGTTATTTTTCGCTCGTTTCGAGTTTGTGATTTCTTACCGTCCGGGTAGCAAGAACACCAAGCCTGATGCCTTATCCCGTCTTTTTTAGTTCTTCTGTGGCTTCTACTGATCCCGAGGGGATTCTTCCTTATGGGCGTGTTGTCGGGTTGACAGTCTGGGGAATTGAAAGACAGGTTAAGCAAGCACTCACGCACACTGCGTCGCCGCGCGCTTGTCCTAGTAACCTTCTTTTCGTCCCTGTTTCCACTCGTCTGGCTGTTCTTCAGTGGGCTCACTCTGCCAAGTTAGCTGGTCATCCCGGTGTTCGAGGCACTCTTGCTTCTATTCGCCAGCGCTTTTGGTGGCCGACTCAGGAGCGTGACACGCGCCGTTTCGTGGCTGCTTGTTCGGACTGCGCGCAGACTAAGTCAGGTAACTCTCCTCCTGCCGGTCGTCTCAGACCGCTCCCCATTCCTTCTCGACCATGGTCTCACATCGCCCTAGACTTCATTACCGGTCTGCCTTTGTCTGCGGGGAAGACTGTGATTCTTACGGTTGTCGATAGGTTCTCTAAGGCGGCACATTTCATTCCTCTCGCTAAACTTCCTTCCGCTAAGGAGACGGCACAAATCATCATCGAGAATGTGTTCAGAATTCATGGCCTCCCGTTAGACGCCGTTTCAGACAGAGGTCCGCAATTCACGTCACAGTTTTGGAGGGAGTTCTGTCGTTTGATTGGTGCGTCCGTCAGTCTCTCTTCCGGGTTTCATCCCCAGTCTAACGGTCAAGCAGAGAGGGCCAATCAGACGATTGGTCGCATACTACGCAGCCTTTCTTTCAGAAACCCTGCGTCTTGGGCAGAACAGCTCCCCTGGGCAGAATACGCTCACAACTCGCTTCCTTCGTCTGCTACCGGGTTATCTCCGTTTCAGAGTAGTCTGGGTTACCAGCCTCCTCTGTTCTCATCCCAGCTTGCCGAGTCCAGCGTTCCCTCCGCTCAAGCGTTTGTCCAACGTTGTGAGCGCACCTGGAGGAGGGTGAGGTCTGCACTTTGCCGTTACAGGGCACAGACTGTGAGAGCCGCCAATAAACGTAGGATTAAGATTCCAAGGTATTGTTGCGGCCAGAGAGTGTGGCTTTCCACTCGCAACCTTCCTCTTACGACAGCTTCTCGTAAGTTGACTCCGCGGTTCATTGGTCCGTTCCGTGTCTCCCAGGTCGTCAATCCTGTCGCTGTGCGACTGCTTCTTCCGCGACATCTTCGTCGCGTCCATCCTGTCTTCCATGTCTCCTGTGTCAAGCCCTTTCTTCGCACCCCCGTTCGTCTTCCCTCCCCCCCTCCCGTCCTTGTCGAGAGCGCACCTATTTACAAGGTACGTAGGATCATGGACATGCGTTCTCGGGGACGGGGTCACCAATACTTAGTGGATTGGGAGGGTTACGGTCCTGAGGAGAGGAGTTGGGTTTCGTCTCGGGACGTGCTGGACCGTTCACTGATTGATGATTTCCTCCGTTGCCGCCAGGATTCCTCCTCGAGTGCGCCAGGAGGCGCTCGGTGAGTGGGGGGGTACTGTCATGTTTTGTCTTATATTGTCTTGTCATTTTGCTTTTCCTTCTGTTCGTTTTCCCCCTGCTGGTCTTTTTAGGTTCGTTCCCTTTTTTCTCTCTCCCTCTCTCCCTCTCTCTCTCTCTTCTCTCTATCGTTCCCTTCCTGCTCCCAGCTGTTCCTATTCCCCTAATCAATCATTTAGTCTTCCCACACCTGTTCCCTATCTTTTCCCCTGATTAGAGTTCATATTTCTCCCCTTGTTTTCCGTTTCTGTCCTGTCGGATCCTTGTTTACTGTTCACCGTGCTGTGTCTTTGTATCGCCCTGTCGTGTCGTGTTTCCCTCAGATGCTGCGTGGTGAGCAGGTGTCTGAGTCTGCTACGGTCAAGTGCCTTCCCGAGGCAACCTGCAGTTTATTATCGAGTCTCCAGTCAGTTCTCATGATTACGAGTGAAATTGTTTCTTATGCTTTATTTACCGCTCCGATTTGTCTAGGAGTATTGCTATTTCCTTAAACTGGATTAAAGACTCTGTTTTCGCCAAGTCGCTTTTGGGTCCTCATTCACCTGCATAACACAAATAGTGTTGATGTCAAATCTGTACCAATTTTTTTTAAAGTTTTCGACAACCAGGATTTGTAGCCGGTTCAAAAATGTAATTTTACAGTTACAGTTCATGCAGCACAATTAGAATTTTAAAAAGTGTGTAATATTTCCAATTGTAATTTTTATTAAAAAAGGGTTTCATCCTGTAATTTGCATTGCGTTTCATAGGCATTCCAAAATCATAAATTTAATACATGTATTTAGTAGTTGTTGTTTATTTATACAGGGAACACCCAGAACACCTGTTGGGCCCATCTGTCCTCTTCCTGTCCTTAGTGATGAGTGATTGGCAATAAAGCTGATTGGTAACTAGGCTACCTGGTGAGAACCAATGGGAAGGAGGGGATGAGCTATGGGGGTTCTACTCTTCATGCTGGTGAAGTTGAAAGAAGAGAGGAGAGATGGAGTTGGAAGACTCTCTCTCTCTCTCTCTACATGGTGATCTAACGCTCAGAATGAATGAGACCCTGCTGTCAGATCGGGAAACATTGCTCTAAATGTACAATGTGCCACACATTATTTACAGTATGTTTTTCATACACTTACCATAGCACTTCTGCAAAAATAACATAATATCAGGTTACCACAGGATGAATGGGAAATATGTCTTCATCAGCAGGCATCAGCAAACACGGGTTTATGATTTGAACTTATTTGTTCATCAAAAACACATTCAGCCATCTATTTAGGTATCTTCTCATCTCGGTCTCTGAGGAACGAGGCATTTACAAACAATTAAAATTGAATGGCAGCATCTG
>NC_060179.1:7842026-8007026 GCF_021184085.1 Oncorhynchus gorbuscha | reverse complement strand
CTAAACCTTGTAGTAAATATAACCAAGTTACCGAATCACCAAATCTCGCATAGGGCCCCGAAAAGGCTAGGGTTCACATCATAACAGTGAAAAAACACTGCCCAGTATGTGAAAGGTCTTACACACATCAGCTAATAAGTTAGAGTAGGTCTGTAGAGACAAACAGCAGCAAAGAGCTACTTATGAAATAATGCTTATGCTTTATGCGCTTAACTGTTGTAGGGTCACACTATATCTCCCAATACACTGAGCGCTTACAGGGATTTATAATCTATATTACATACACACCGCGAGTACTAAAAGATCATCAAATTCAGTTTGTAAATTAATGGAAATAAATTAATTGAAATCATTGCAATTTTACTATACTTTGACAGAATATAAAATATTTACATTCAGTTTTTCTCTTCTCAAACTGTAACTCTATTTTATATATTTTGTTATTTTAAAAACGATTTTGCTTATTTTTTGTCACTTTTGCTGTTCTTCTTCTTGTCCTATTTCCGAAGGCCTTATTTGAAGCCTTATTTCCTACTTGTCTCAGAGTATTATTAAAGTTTTCACATGCAGAGAGGAGAGAAGAGAAGTCCTCAAACTAAGTTTAGCGCTGTGGTTCAGCTGGTGTCACAGTAATCTGCTTTCTCTCCTAGTGGAATATGATGTATGACCATCTGCTTTCCCAATGAGTTTACAAAGAAATGAGACCCTGATCTCCTCTGGCAAAGATTATCAACTCTCTATGTCTCTCCCTTGTTATGAAGGATGCAGAGAGAGAGAGAGAGAGAGAGAGAGAGAGAGAGAGAGAGAGAGAGAGAGAGAGAGAGAGAGAGAGAGAGAGAGAGAGAGAGAGAGAGAGAGAGAGAGAGAGAGAGAGAGAGAGAGAGAGAGAGAGAGAGAGAGAGAGAGGACAGAGAATGAAGGGTCTGGAGGGAGAGAGCAAGAGAGCGAGAAGGGTATGGAGAGAGTGAGAGAGCGAGAAGGGTCTGGAGAGAGAGAGAGCAAGAGAGCGAGAAGGGTCTGGAGAGAGAGAGAGCAAGAGAGCGAGAAGGGTCTGGAGAGAGAGAGAGCAAGAGAGCGAGAAGGGTCTGGAGAGAGAGAGAGCAAGAGAGCGAGAAGGGTCTAGAGAGAGAGAGAGCAAGAGAGCGAGAAGGGTCTGGAGAGAGAGAGAGCAAGAGAACAAGAAGGGTCTGGAGAGGTGGGAAAGGCAGTTAGCCAGCTAGTGACACCGCCAACCCGCCGACTTCCTCTGAATAATGGAAAACAAACAAAAGGGCAACGGGTGATGAAAGCCCAATTTTTCAGTAACAAGGTTTCCCCCTTGCTAATGCTGATGTGCAGTTGGCAGTTCCCACACGGAAGGTCATTACTGTATGAGGTGGTAAATAGCATGTTGAAGAATAGGTGTCTAAGTTGTTATTTTTTTACATATTACCATGCAATCACACACAGAACAATGAGAGGGAAAATAGGGTTTATTTTCCTAATTAAACCTGTTGTTATGACACTGGTTAAAGGGACAGATGAGGGAATTTGTTAGCTTGCCACTGATATCATTATATTCTATATATCATTACACATTCTATATCATTATATTCTATATCATTACACATTCTATATCATTATGTTCTATATCATTACACATTCTATATCATTATATTACCTCTAACTTGCTTGGTCAAGGGACTGGCTGGGATTGAGGTTAACACATAAATTAATCTATTCCCCTCACTGCACACGCAGAGAGAGACACACACAATCACCCACGAGCCTGGACTGGCCCTGCGTGTCAAAGACAGAGGGGAAATTCACATTTCATTTCCACATGCAAACCTTGACCCAAGGTCCAGTACCCAGAGGATTCCACAAATACACAAGTTTAAATATCACGTCAGAGAGTTAAGAGTTTGAAAGATAATAATGATGTACTCGCTATTATACGGAAGTCAGTTAAAACACTCCTATCTGTCCCCTCAGTTATGTCTGGAGGATAAAAATAGTTTGGCCTTCGCTCAGTTGGATCTCTGGAATTTGCCTGTTGTCCAAAGTTAATCCATCCACATACAGGGGAATGACAGCATAGCCTGCAGGCAGAAACATTTTCATTTGGAGATGGTTGCAACATTGTTCTAATGTATTCATAGCTTTACGGGCTTTATCTTCCTCTAAGCTTTAGCTATGTGACAAGGCTATTTCTTGGTGTTAAGGAATTAGAGTAAACGCTCTAATATCTGACATTCAAGATGATTACATTTTCACAAACCCACTCAATAGATCACCCACTCACATTATTTCAGGAACAGTAGATCACCCACTCACATTATTTCAGGAATCTGCCTCACAGTGAGGGATGTTGTGCGGCCACAAATGCAAATAGTCGGTTTGTGTCGGGGGATTTATGAAGCATCGTCTGGGGGCGTAAACTTGTAACTACTTGGTTATGGAAAGTGTGAAGCGCAATTAAACACTAGAATAAATAAACACGAGAATAAATAAACACTAGAATAAATAAACACTAGAATAAATAAACACTAGAATAAATAAACACTAGAATAAACAAACACTAGAATAAATAAACACTAGAATAAATAAACACTAGAATAAATAAACACTAGAATAAATAAACACTAGAATAAATAAACACTAGAATAAATAAACACTAGAATAAATAAACACTAGAATAAATAAACACGAGAATAAATAAACACTAGAATAAACAAACACTAGAATAAATAAACACTAGAATAAATAAACACTAGAATAAATAAACACTAGAATAAACAAACACTAGAATAAATAAACACTAGAATAAGGCAAATTTGACAATACATTTTCTTAAAATGATCATCTTCAGTACGTCACGTACGATTGCTTTTGTTTTTTCCACTCTCAGACACCAGCTTGGATTAAATACCTCATCCTCTAATCCACATGTAACCTGGTGTATTACGTCCATCGACCAATCAGACCACCATCTGCCTTGTGACATCATCAACGTGTGCATGTGCCCCTTCCCCCCATTGAGCGTCCACTTGGTGGAGCCGGGCTAAATTCCTCTTCCTGGTTCATTACAGTGGTATGTTTATGTCTGTAGCGGTTTAGGAGAATTTACGTAGCAGATTAGGAGAATAAACATAGCAGGTTAGGAGAATTAGGTTAAGATTAGGAAAAGGGTTAGGGTTATCTACCTTGTCCCGTACCTGCTGTTTTTGACTCTCTCTCTGCCACACCTGCTGTCTTGACCTCTGAATGCTCGGCTATGTAAAGCCAAATGACATTTCCTCCTGATGTGTTGACCTGTCGCCCCCCTCTACAACCTCTGGGATTATTATTTGACCCTGCCTGTTATCTATGAACTTTTGAACATCTTGAAGAACAATCTAGCCTTAATGGCCATGTCCTCTTAAGATCTCCACCAGGCACAACCAGAAGAGGACGAGCCACCCCTCAGAGCCGTTTCCTCTATAGTTTACTTCCTTGCCACCGTGCTTCTACATCTGAATTTGATTGATTGATCTAAAATGCAAATATGTTCACCTTTTGATGTCAATCTGACAAACTGTATCCCATCTAGCCATGACTGGTTAATTACAGCTGATTACGGTGACTTTTTAATCACCTTCAAATCTGGTTCTGGACACAAGGAGGTTGATTCACACGATGAGATGTCCTACGCCTCTTGTAATTTTAAACACACACACAAACACATACACAAACACACACACACAAACACACACACACACAACACAAACACACACAACACAAACACACACACACACAAACACAAATAAACACACACACACAAACACGTAATACCTTTTTGCTCTCTCACACTGAAGTTGACGCAAATTAAAATTTAGTAATTGCCATAATGGAACTTAGCAGTGTCCATCCCTGCCTTCCATCACAGAACATCCCAGGAATTTATTCCCTTAAAATAGTATATTGACCCACCAATCAATCTAAGTAACATAATGATGAAACCACCATCAAAATCCATCCATTTAACCCTCCTGTTGTGTTTTTATTTTTTTTATTTTACCAGGCAAGTCAGTTAAGAACATATTCTTATTTTCAATGACGGCCTGGGAACAGTGGCTTAACTGCCGATTCAAGGGCAGAATGACAGATTTGTACCTTGTCAGCTCGGGGTTTAGAACTCGCAACCTTCCGGTTACTAGTCCAACGTTCTAACCACTAGGCTACGCTGCTGGTCGAATTGGACCGATTTACAAGTTTTCTATGAACAATTGAGTTAATTTCATCTGAACGCCATAAGGTTCCATGACTTTGTCCACACATGGCATCTGAACACACAAAATACATTGTGATGATTTTCATTACATGTTTTCTTTAACTTTTGTACACCTGTGGTGTTCCCGGTGAATAATGACCAGTCATTAGAAATGAATGGGTGAGTCTACAATTAGTGTTGACAATTGAGTTCAGGCACATGCCCATTCATCAGATTGAAACACTTCCTCTCCCAGACCCCCACATGCTTGTGTATTTGAGCACACACACACACACACACACACACACACACACACACACACACACACACACACACACACACACACACACACACACACACACACACACACACACACACACACACACACACACACACACACACACACACACACACACACCTCACTCCCCTTCTTGGCTTCCTGGGCAACCCCCACAGGAACCTTTCCCCAATATAATCTTTCCCCCACAGGAACCAGACCTGTTGGCATTCTCACAAACAATCGCATCATTGTTTCAATATACAGTTGAAGTCAGAAGTTTACATACACCTTAGCCAAATACATTTAAACTCAGTTTTTCACAATTCCTGAAATGTAATCCTCGTAAAAAAAAATGTCCTGTTTTAGGTCAGTTAGGATCACCACTTTATTTTAAGAATGTGAAATGTCAGAATAATAGTAGAGAGAATGATTTATTTCAGCTTTTATTTCATTCATCACATTCCCAGTGGGTCAGAAGTTTACCAACACTCAACTAGTATTTGGTAGCATTGCCTTTAAATTGTTTAACTTGGGTCAAACGTTTCAGATAGCCTTCCACAAACTTCCCACAATAAGTTGGGTGAATTTTGGCCCATTCCTCTTGACAGAACTGGTGTAACTCAGTCAGGTTTGTAGGCCTCCTTGCTCGCACACGCTTTTTCAGTTCAGCCCAAATATTTTCTATAGGATTGAGGTCAGGGCTTTATGACGGCCACTCCAATACCTTGACTTTGTTGTCCTTAAGCCATTTTGCCACAACTTTGGAAATATGCTTGGGGTCATTGTCCATTTGGAAGACCCATTTGAGACTAAGCTTTAACTTACTGACTGATGTCTTGAGATATTGCTTCTATATATCCACATAATATTCCTACCTCATGATGCCATCTATTTTGTGAAGTGCACCAGTCTAAAGAAGGCCAGTTTTATTGCTTCTTTAAATCGGAAGAACAGCTTTCAGCTATGCTAACATAATTGCAAAAGGGATTTCTAATGATCAATTAGCCTTTTAAAATGCTGAACTTGGATTAGCTAACACAACGTGCCATTGGAACATTGTAGTGATGGTTGCTGATAATGGGCCTCTGTACGCCTTTATAGATATTCCATTCAAAATCATTTACAACATTAACAATGTCGACACTGTATTTCAGATCAATTTGATGTTATTTTAACGGACAAAAAAAATGTGCTTTTCTTTCCAAAACACGGACATTTCTAAGTGACCCCAAGCTTTTCTTTCCAAAACACGGACATTTCTAAGTGACCCCAAGCTTTTCTTTCCAAAACACGGACATTTCTAAGTGACCCCAAGCTTTTCTTTCCAAAACACAGACATTTCTAAGTGACCCCAAGCTTTTCTTTCCAAAACACGGACATTTCTAAGTGACCCCAAGCTTTTCTTTCCAAAACACAGACATTTCTAAGTGACCCCAAGCTTTTCTTTCCAAAACACTGACATTTCTAAGTGACCCCAAGCTTTTCTTTCCAAAACACTGACATTTCTATGTGACCCCAAGCTTTTCTTTCCAAAACACGGACATTTCTAAATGACCCCAAGCTTTTCTTTCCAAAACACGGACATTTCTAAGTGACCCCAAGCTTTTCTTTCCAAAACACGGACATTTCTAAGTGACCCCAAGCTTTTCTTTCCAAAACACGGACATTTCTAAGGACCCCATTTTCTTTCCAAAACACGGACATTTCTAAGACCCCAAGCTTTTCTTTCCAAAACACGGACATTTCTAAGTGACCCCAAGCTTTTCTTTCCAAAACACGGACATTTCTAAGTGACCCCAAGCTTTTCTTTCAAAAACACGGACATTTCTAAGTGACCCCAAGCTTTTCTTTCCAAAACACGGACATTTCTAAGTGACCCCAAGCTTTTCTTTCCAAAACACGGACATTTCTAAGTGACCCCAAGCTTTTCTTTCCAAAACACGGACATTTCTAAGTGACCCCAAGCTTTTGAAAGGTAGTGTACTATATGTTTATTTGATTTTAATATAAGTAACAGTCAAAAGTTTGGACACACCTACTCATTCAATGATTTGTCTTTATTTTATTATTTTCTACATTATAAAATAATATTGAAGACAACAAAACTATGAAATAACACATGAAATCATGTAGTAACCAATAAAGTGTTAAACAAATCTAAATATATTTTGTATTTGAGATTCTTCAAAGTAGCCACGCTTTGCCTTAAAGACAGCTTTGCACAATCTTGGCATTCTCTCAACCAGCTTCATGAGGTAGTCACCTGGAGTGCATTTCAATTAACAGGTGTGCCTGGTAAAAAAAGAAGACGTTTTCTTTCCTGTTTAATGCATTTTAGCTTATCAGCTGTCTTGTGACAAGGTAGGGGTCGTATACAGAAGATAGCCCTATTTGGTAAAAGACCAAGTCCATTTCATTGTGTTATGCTTTGAAACAACATCCACAATGATCATGTTTTACACTGAGTTTTAACCTGTTGATGAACTTGTTTCTTTAAATTGATCATCACATTGATGATGGAGGGACAATATACCCCGGAGTACCAGGCCATTATGACTTGATGGATGGACAATAGAGCCCTGAGTACCAGGAGGGACAATAGA
Source organism: Oncorhynchus gorbuscha (assembly GCF_021184085.1). Classification (NCBI taxonomy): domain Eukaryota; kingdom Metazoa; phylum Chordata; class Actinopteri; order Salmoniformes; family Salmonidae; genus Oncorhynchus; species Oncorhynchus gorbuscha. Next base: position 7,999,912 of record NC_060179.1, on the reverse strand, counting down.
GCCCTGTGAGTACCAGGCCATTATGACCTGATGGAGGGACAATAGAGTCCTGAGTACCAGGCCATTATGACTTAATGGAGGGACAATAGAGCCCTGAGTACCAGGCCATTATGACCTGATGGAGGGACAATAGAGTCCTGAGTACCAGGCCATTATGACTTAATGGAGGGACAATAGAGCCCTGAGTACCAGGCCATTATGACCTGATGGAGGGACAATAGAGTCCTGAGTACCAGGCCATTATGACTTAATGGAGGGACAATAGAGTCCTGAGTACCAGGCCATTATGACCCGATGGTCGTTAGTGAGTTGGGTACTACTAACACATGTGCAGACTGCATAAGAGAAGATTACCATGACTCAAGTAGAATGTTGCTGCGGTCATGACTCATAACCGCCGGCGTGGTGGTAATACGGGCACCACAACAGCCCTAGGCCTAACACCATCCTTCCCCTCATATCAAATCAAATCAAATTTTATTTGTCACATACACATGGTTAGCAGATGTTAAAATCATTGAATGTGATTTTTGCCTCTGTAGAACTCCCCCAATGACAACACCCTTCCACCACGATCATGGATCCCACACACACCCACATCATGAGAGGATTACCCAGACATCTTTAATTATCATCTGTCTCACACATGACCAGTAACGGGCCCTAATAAGTCCAGTCAGAGCCATGTGCGGACCAGCAGGCTAGACAGAGTAGTGGAACAATGCTAGTGCCTAGAACCTTCTGATCCCTCATTACCAACATGAGTCACTCAGAACCCAGTGTCAAACTAATTCAAACTAATTCAATATGACCTGGAAGCCCACCCAAAACCCCTCTAATACAATTCAAATGCAAATACTGCATTTAACGATATTCTTTCAAGTCAACAATGAACTGTATTATCTTCCATCATATATACAACACTTAATTATGCCTCACCAGTAACCTGTTCATCCTATACACAACACGTAATTATGCCTCACCAGCAACCTGTTCATCCTATACACACAACACGTAATTATGCCTCACCAGCAACCTGTTCATCCTATACACACAACACGTAATTATGCCTCACCAGCAACCTGTTCATCCTATACACACAACACGTAATTATGCCTCACCAGTAACCTGTCCATCCTATATATACAACACTTAATTATGCCTCACCAGTAACCTGTCCATCCTGTATACAACACTTAATTATGCCTCACCAGTAACCTGTCCATCCTATATACAACACTTAATTATGCCTCACCAGTAACCTGTCCTCAGTCCATCCTATATACAACACTTAATTATGCCTCACCAGTAACCTGTCCTCAGTCCATCCTATATACAACACTTAATTATGCCTCACCAGTAACCTGTCCTCAGTCCATCCTATATACAACACTTAATTATGCCTCACCAGTAACCTGTCCTCAGTCCATCTTATATACAACACTTAATTATGCCTCACCAGTAACCTGTCCTCAGTCCATCTTATATACAACACTTAATTATGCCTCACCAGTAACCTGTCCTCAGTCCATCCTATATACAACACTTAATTATGCCTCACCAGTAACCTGTCCATCCTATATACAACACTTAATTATGCCTCACCAGTAACCTGTCCATCCTATATACAACACTTAATTATGCCTCACCAGTAACCTGTCCATCCTATATACAACACTTAATTATGCCTCACCAGTAACCTGTCCATCCTATATACAATACTTAATTATGCCTCACCAGTAACCTGTCCATCCTATATACAACACTTAATTATGCCTCACCAGTAACCTGTCCTCAGTCCATCCTATATACACAACACGTAATTATGCCTCACCAGAAACCTGTCCATCCTATATACACAACACGTAATTATGCCTCACCAGTAACCTGTCCATCCCATATAACACTTAATTATGCCTCACCAGTAACCTGTCCATCCTATATACAACACTTAATTATGCCTCACCAGTAACCTGTCCTCAGTCCATCCTATATACAACTCTTAATTATGCCTCACCAGTAACCTGTCCTCAGTCCATCCTATATACAACTCTTAATTATGCCTCACCAGTAACCTGTCCTCAGTCCATCCTATATACAACTCTTTAAGTTGGTGAGCTGTTGCACTGAACCAAGTCCAACTCTTTTCTGCCAGTTTACCTGGACATGACATTTTGCTGTGTAATTAACAAGACAGGTCTGGAGGAGTGAGCCTGGTGCTGAGATCAGTAACCTGGCTGACTAGTCTCCAGGGCTACGGCTAGTGGTGAGAGCAGTAACCTGGCTGACTACAGTCTCCAGGGCTACGACTAGTGGTGAGAGCAGTAACCTGGCTGACTAGTCTCCAGGGCTACGACTAGTGGTGAGAGCAGTAACCTGGCTGACTACAGTCTCCAGGGCTACGGCTAGTGGTGAGAGCAGTAACCTGGCTGACTACAGTCTCCAGGGCTACGGCTAGTGGTGAGAGCAGTAACCTGGCTGACTACAGTCTCCAGGGCTACGGCTAGTGGTGAGAGCAGTAACCTGGCTGACTACAGTCGCTAGGGCTACGGCTAGTGGTGAGAGCAGTAACCTGGCTGACTACAGTCTCCAGGGCTACGGCTAGTGGTGAGAGCAGTAACCTGGCTGACTACAGTCTCCAGGGCTACGACTAGTGGTGAGAGCAGTAACCTGGCTGACTACAGTCTCCAGGGCTACGGCTAGTGGTGAGAGCAGTAACCTGGCTGACTACAGTCTCCAGGGCTACGGCTAGTGGTGAGAGCAGTAACCTGGCTGATTGGTCTCCAGGGCTACGGCTAGTGGTGAGAGCAGCAACCTGGCTGACTCCAGTCTCCAGGGCTACGGCTAGTGGTGAGAGCAGTAACCTGGCTGACTACAGTCTCCAGGGCTACGGCTAATGGTGAGAGCAGTAACCTGGCTGACTACAGTCTCCAGGGCTACGGCTAGTGGTGAGAGCAGTAACCTGGCTAACTTCAGTCTCCAGGGCTACGGCTAGTGGTGAGAGCAGTAACCTGGCTGACTACAGTCTCCAGGGCTACGGCTAGTGGTGAGAGCAGTAACCTGGCTGACTACAGTCTCCAGGGCTACGGCTAGTGGTGAGAGCAGTAACCTGGCTGACTACAGTCTCCAGGGCTACGACTAGTGGTGAGAGCAGTAACTTGGCTGACTACAGTCTCCAGGGCTACGACTAGTGGTGAGAGCAGTAACCTGGCTGACTACAGTCTCCAGGGCTACGGCTAGTGGTGAGAGCAGTAATCTGGCTGACTACATTCTCCAGGGCTACGGCTAGTGGTGAGAGCAGTAACCTGGCTGACTAGTCTCCAGGGCTACGACTAGTGGTGAGAGCAGTAACCTGACTGACTACAGTCTCCAGGGCTACGGCTAGTGGTGAGAGCAGTAACCTGGCTGACTACAGTCTCCAGGGCTACGGCTAGTGGTGAGAGCAGTAACCTGGCTGACTAGTCTCCAGGGCTACGACTAGTGGTGAGAGAAGTAACCTGGCTGACTACAGTCTCCAGGGCTACGGCTAATGGTGAGAGCAGTAACCTGGCTGACTACAGTCTCCAGGGCTACGACTAGTGGTGAGAGCAGTAACCTGGCTGACTACAGTCTCCAGGGCTACGGCTAGTGGTGAGAGCAGTAACCTGGCTGACTACATTCTCCAGGGCTACGGCTAGTGGTGAGAGCAGTAACCTGGCTGACTAGTCTCCAGGGCTACGACTAGTGGTGAGAGCAGTAACCTGACTGACTACAGTCTCCAGGGCTACGGCTAGTGGTGAGAGCAGTAACCTGGCTGACTACAGTCTCCAGGGCTACGACTAGTGGTGAGAGCAGTAACTTGGCTGACTAGTCTCCAGGGCTACGACTAGTGGTGAGAGCAGTAACCTGGCTGACTACAGTCTCCAGGGCTACGGCTAGTGGTGAGAGCAGTAACCTGGCTGACTACAGTCTCCAGGGCTACGACTAGTGGTGGGAGCAGTAACCTGGCTGACTACAGTCTCCAGGGCTACGGCTAGTGGTGAGAGCAGTAACCTGGCTGACTACAGTCTCCAGGGCTACGGCTAGTGGTGAGAGCAGTAACCTGGCTGACTACAGTCTCCAGGGCTACGACTAGTGGTGAGAGCAGTAACTTGGCTGACTACAGTCTCCAGGGCTACAACTAGTGGTGAGAGCAGTAACCTGGCTGACTACAGTCTCCAGGGCTACGGCTAGTGGTGAGAGCAGTAACCTGGCTGACTACAGTCTCCAGGGCTACGACTAGTGGTGAGAGCAGTAACCTGGCTGACTACAGTCTCCAGGGCTACGGCTAGTGGTGAGAGCAGTAACCTGGCTGACTACATTCTCCAGGGCTACGGCTAGTGGTGAGAGCAGTAACCTGGCTGACTAGTCTCCAGGGCTACAACTAGTGGTGAGAGCAGTAACCTGGCTGACTAGTCTCCAGGGCTACGACTAGTGGTGAGAGCAGTAACCTGACTGACTACAGTCTCCAGGGCTACGGCTAGTGGTGAGAGCAGTAACCTGGCTGACTACAGTCTCCAGGGCTATGACTAGTGGTGAGAGCAGTAACTTGGCTGACTAGTCTCCAGGGCTACGACTAGTGGTGAGAGCAGTAACCTGGCTGACTAGTCTCCAGGGCTACGGCTAGTGGTGAGAGCAGTAACCTGGCTGACTAGTCTCCAGGGCTACGACTAGTGGTGAGAGCAGTAACCTGGCTGACTAGTCTCCAGGGCTACGACTAGTGCTGAGAGCAGTAACCTGGCTGACTACAGTCTCCAGGGCTACGGCTAGGTGTTAGAGCAGTAACCTGGCTGACTACAGTTGCCAGGGCTATATGGCTAGCCATTCAGAGGGCATAGGCCCACCCACTGGGGAGCCAGGCCCAGCCAATCAGAACGGCTTTATTACAGACAGAAATACAACCAGTGTGTGCCCAGTGGGACGGAAGATTGTAGTTGGAGTAACCTGGGTGGGCCTGGCAGCAGAGAAGTCAGTGGTGAAGAAGTCATTTAGAAGACGACCAACTGTGGGGTACTATTGCCTCAAAAATCAGTCTCCAAGTCAGGGTCCATGTTCTGCATGGCCTTCCCAGTCTGCATGAGCAGGTAGTCCTCACCAATCAGCTCACCTGAAAATTAAATACAGCATAATCCAAAACTAAACAAAAATGGATGATTACTCACAATATCTTCATCTAATCAAAACACTGACACAGTTTTTTGTTTCTGCCATATTTTAATAGATGAATTTGTCTCCTACAAAATCCCTCGGTAAGCTACCTTCAGCTTCCCAACATTTGAAGAAGTGTCTCCATGTCCCGAAGAGGAAGGACGTGCCAGCTCGATCTAGCAGGGTCTGCAAAAATAACTTTACGGTGGTAGACTTCGCAATGCAGGGCACTTTAAATGCAGTAACCGGGAGTTTCCGAATGGCAAGGAGTCATAGGCCTATGTTACATTTAAGTCATTTAGCAGACGCTCTTATCTAGAGCGACTTACAAATTTCATAATTAGAATGTGCACAATCAAGCATAGAAACACATAGCACAACTTCATGCACTTTGTCAAGACTATATAGGAAACTTCAAGAATTATACAATTGTAGACCACATTTTTCTTCCACGACAGTACAAACCAGTTTGAAAAAGATATCTCGTTAAAAAGGTCTGTGGCATTGCACCGAGCACAGAAAAAGATAAACTGTAAACAGACTCAAACCACAGGCAATACAACATTCACGAAAACAACATCTAAAAACGTAACTAAAATCTAGATTTGTACAATACTTAAAAATACAACGCGTAAAACTGTATCAAATTGACAATTTACCTTTTCTGGCACCAGAATATTTTTACCTAAGAACTGCATGTAGGTCATTTGAACACATTTGTTTATGTTTTTGCACAAACAGGACACCAACAACGTGATGCATCAGAGGATCAAACTGAGCTAGCCCCTCATGCCCCCTCCCTTCAACCCTTTCCTTCCTTAACCCCTGATTGAATTTGTCCTTATAGAACACTGATGTGCCAATCAGACTGAAAGGCTACATCTGATTGTAGTAGGAGGTGGGTTCGCCCACAGGACTGTATTCTGATGCCTGCTCCCGGTCTCCCTGGTCGCTGTAGCCTCCTGACTGGTCGAAGCTGCCCTGGTTGTAGGGCTGCTGCTGGCTGAAGGTCGCGGCCCGTTTTTCGGGTGGCGCTCCAGCGTACCGAGCAGGTCCTCCCTTATGCCAGCCTGTCTCCTTGAAAACAAACCAGATGTTTCCTGCCCACAGGACGAAGTTTAGGAATCCAAACACCACAGAGGTGTTAAGGCCTGACCAACGGGGTCCTTGCACTGAGCCACACTTGTTGGTCATGACCTTACAGGCAGATATGAGCTCCTGCACCTCATCTGGATCTGTGGCGACCTTGACGTCCGACAAGGCCTGGGCCCAGGCCGAAGAACTGACCAGCCACATGAAGGCGAACACCACGGTCACTATGAAGTCGACGCCCTCGGCTTGTGCCTCCCTTTTACATTGAGTGTTATGGTGTAGGGGTTACCGACCGACCATCATCGACTTGAGTCAAGCAAAAACGACTGAACGGAGGTGACGCGAGTCAAAGCAATGGAGCCTGAGGTAACGGTAACCAACCATGACTGATGTTGACTAGGCTTGATGATGTTGACTAGGCTTAGCGTTAAGACACTGGACAACTTAGCGTTAAGACACTGGACAACTTAGCGTTAAGACACTGGACAACTTAGCATTAAGACACTGGACAACTTAGCGTTAAGACACTGGACAACTTAGCATTAAGACACTGGACAACTTAGCGTTAAGACACTGGACAACTTTGTTGCAACTCTAGTCGAAGGTAAACTATTCAATTGTTTCTGAAGTGTTTTCTGTAAGATGCCTTAATGGTTTTCTACCACCCGGAAAGAAGGGTTAGTACAGCCTGCCAAACTGACCCCTGGGTTCCAGAGTGTTCCTGTGCTGCAGTGGAGAAGAGGTCCACAGGGACCATCACTAAAGAGCTCGGGGCCCAGATAGATTACAACCATCAGTATACAACTGAGTCCTGCCCCTATACGCCACAGGTGGAGCTGACGGAGAGTGAGATCAGTGAAGACCAGAACTCGCTGTATAAACCCGAGAGCTCAGAATCACAATCACAGTGCGAGCCGAAGTTACACTATCGATCACCTTGGGGGAGCGGGATGGTGCTCTGAAAATGGAGAAGGAGCAGGCCATTCAACAGCAAATTCAAAGATACACCCTCCCATAAAGGGAATCCGAGTGGAGTTGCTTTTCCAATGTTTTTTTAACCCGTTTCAACGGATATGCTACTATGTCCTGGTTCTGCTGTTTCGACTATCTCTCTCAACCTATTAATGCTCAGCTATGAAAAGACAACTGACATTTGCTCCTGAGGTGTTGAACTGTTGCACTTTCTATAACCACTGTGGTTATTATTTTATTTTTTGAATATATTTGATTGATTCCGTTTTGATTGTTTGCTGTTTGGGGTTTTAGGCTTTTCTGTAAAAGATATCAGCTATATTTGATTTGATTTGATTGATTGTTGTGCTGGATGCTGTGTATTCACTAAGTGAGTGATGGGACATTTTTTATAGTATCTCTAACATATTTTGGTGTGTATTTAATCTGCATTTGAATTTCTTAAAGTGCCAATCAGCAGTAGAACCAATAACAAAGTGTCTCCCTGGTCTTCTGTAAAGATCTGAGGGACGGGGCTGGAAAATGTAACCAGTCTCAAATTCATAGACAGAGATACAGATGCAAAGACTGACCATGTTTCTATGATCTGTTTCCACTATCATATAACCCAGTTCGCTTTGGATAAAAGTGTCTGCTAAATGGTATATTATTAAAGTCTCCTTTGACTCTGTCAACTAGCCTTCCAGTGTAGGTACCATTCCTTTCCGATAGACGGCAGCCAAAGCTAGTTGAAGTCACGTGACAGGGACACGGGGTTAGTGGGCATTGGAAGCAGTTTTATGTTCAAATCAAGTTTATTACGCTTGAACCTGTTGTTATAGTAGATAAGCTAAACTAATACTATTTTTTTTTAACATAAGGCGCAGGCATTAGGTCTATGTCTTGGGGAAGAAAAAATAAAATCACAGCAGGCTCGATTTACTAAATGAACTGGTTTTATTCAAATTCAGACCCTTTATCAATGCCTTTTATTCTGGGTACGTGCACCTTCTTGATGAAACCACAACACGCAGGGACGAGACGTCGTACCCCTCGTCCAATCCTCCCTTATGCCCATAGGGTTACCAGGCGATAAACCTCCAGTCTGTATGCTCTGCAAGCAAAATCATAAGACAAGGTAGTCTGATTCCGAAACTAAATCACAATGTATTGATAAATGAGCCCCATTATTGGTTAGAATGAGATTTCATAAATCATGATGCTGTCTGCTTTTCAAACTCCGATCATCTAATCTAAAAAAGGTAAATGTGTTTCCATCACGCCAAAAAACGCTGGTGATAAACACTGTTATAAGATACTGATTATATTATATATATATATATATTGAGCAATTACCCAATACTGATATTTACCTTAATTTATAATCAAGCAAAATTTCAGCTATTTTTTATAACTGGCATATCGGTTGCCGACTGGTCAAGTAACCTCTCCTGCCAGGAAGTCCTTCATAGCAACATGTCCAATAAGTACATCACCATCCAGACAGACTGACAGGAACCTCTGACTGGATGTAATACAGCCACCATCTGCTGGGATTTTGTGCTGCATCGCCAACATCTCTCTACACACACACACACACACACACACACACACACACTCTAGCCATTATCTGGTAGCATCCCCACCAGTTTGTGTGTGGCTACGCCGACCCTCTACCTGAGGTGTTTTAGGCAGCATATCGGTGTTGTTACCGCTACGAGAACGAACTCTGATCTGGGGCAACGATCGGCTCAAACATGAACGTCTTCAGTAGGTTTATTGGCTCTCTAACTAACGTTACTTCATTCTCAGTTTCGGAGCGAGTCTGTAAATTCAGCCATTTGGAAGGAGTTCCAAAATGGTCTCTCCTGCTAGTGACACAACAATGCCAAAATCGCGATTGACAAATAGCTGGCGTTCTAAATCCTAGTGTTTCGATTCCCCTTTAAGGTTTGGTCTTGCTGCAGACAGATGAGGGCCCTCAAAACCTTTGCTTATTGAATCGCAAAATAGAGGGAAAGAAACCTAATAGTCCTTCACTCATGCTGCCAAACATACCCTTGTAAAACTGACCATCCTACCAATCCTCGACTTTGGCGATGTAAATTGGATGCAGTCTATCACAGTGCCATCTGTTTTGTCACCAAAGCTCCATATACTACCCACCACTGTGACCTGTATGCTCTCGTTGGCTGGCCCTCACTTCATACTCGTCGCGAAACACACTGGCTCCAGGTCATCTACAAGACCCTGCTAGGTAAAGTCCCCCTTATCTCAGCTCGCCAACTCCTCCTTTGGCCGCCTCTCCATCCAGTTCTCTGCTGCCAATGACTGGAACGAACTACAAAAATATCTGAAACTGGAAACACTTATCTCCCTCACTAGCTTTAAGCACCAGCTGTCAGAGCAGCTCATAGATTACTGCACCTGTACATAGTCCATTGATAATTTAGCCCAAACAACTACCTCTTTCCCTACTGTATTTATTTATTTTTCTCCTTTGCACCCCATTATTTCTATCTCTACCAGGCACATTATTCCACTGCAAATCTACCATTCCAGTGTTTTACTTGCTATATTGTATTTACTTCGCCACCATGGCCTTTTTTTTGCCTTTACCTCCCTTATCCCACCTAATTTGCTCACATTGTATATAGACTTATTTTTCTACTGTATGTTTGTTTTACTCCATGTTTAATTCTGTGTTGTTGTATGTGTCGAACTGCTTTGCTTTATCTTGGCCAGGTCGCAATTGTAAATGAGAACTTGTTCTCGACTGGCCTACCTGGTTAAATAAAGGTGTTCTCAACTGGCCTACCTGGTTAAATAAAGGTGTTCTCAACTGGCCTACCTGGTTAAATAAAGGTGTTCTCAACTTGCCTACCTGGTTAAATAAAGGTGTTCTCAACTTGCCTACCTGGTTAAATAAAGGTGTTCTCAACTTGCCTACCTGGTTAAATAAAGGTGTTCTCAACTTGCCTACCTGGTTAAATAAAGGTGTTCTCAACTTGCCTACCTGGTTAAATAAAGGTGTTCTCAACTAGCCTACCTGGTTAAATAAAGGTGTTCTCAACTAGCCTACTGGTTAAATAAAGGTGTTCTCAACTCGCCTACCTGGTTAAATAAAGGTGCTCTCAACTTGCCTACTGGTTAAATAAAGGTGGAATAAAAAACAAAAAACAGAGGAAACCAAGTCACCAGGATTATCTACATCTGTGTCCGATCATGGCAGCAGAGCCATAGTAGTGGAGGTAAAATAATGTGACAAAATGTCATATTTACCATTGACAACAATGAGTATGAACAACAGACACAGACACAGGAGCTGGCAGAGCTGTAGGTGCTGGCCCAGCATGTCCACTGATAGAGACCTGCTTCACATACAGGTGCTGGCCCAGCATGTCTACTGGTAGAGACCTGCTTCACATACAGGTGCTGGCACAGCATGTCCACTGGTAGAGACCTGCTTCAGATACAGGTGCTGGCCCAGCATGTCTACTGATAGAGACCTGCTTCAGATACAGGTGTTGGCCCAGCATGTCCACTGATAGAGACCTGCTTCACATACAGGTGCTGGCCCAGCATGTCCACTGATAGAGACCTGCTTCAGATACAGGTGCTGGCCCAGCATGTCTACTGGTAGAGACCTGCTTCAGATATAGGTGCTGGCCCAGCATGTCCACTGATAGAGACCTGCTTCAGATACAGGTGCTGGCCCAGCATGTCTACTGGTAGAGACCTGCTTCAGATACAGGTGCTGACCCAGCATGTCCACTGATAGAGACCTGCTTCAGATATAGGTGCTGGTCCAGCATGTCCACTGATAGAGACCTGCTTCAGATACAGGTGCTGGCCCAGCATGTCTACTGGTAGAGACCTGCTTCAGATATAGGTGCTGGCCCAGCATGTCCACTGATAGAGACCTGCTTCAGCTATAGGTGCTGGCCCAGCATGTCTACTGGTAGAGACCTGCTTCAGATATAGGTGCTGGCCCAGCATGTCTACTGATAGAGACCTGCTTCAGCTATAGGTGCTGGCCCAGCATGTCCACTGGTAGAGACCTGCTTCAGATATAGGTGCTGGCCCAGCATGTCCACTGGTAGAGACCTGCTTCAGATATAGGTGCTGGCCCAGCATGTCCACTGGTAGAGACCTGCTTCAGCTATAGGTGCTGGCACAGCATGTCTACTGGTAGAGACCTGCTTCAGATATAGGTGCTGGCCCAGCATGTCCACTGGTAGAGACCTGCTTCAGATATAGGTGCTGGCCCAGCATGTCCACTGGTCGAGACCTGCTTCAGATATAGGTGGGAAATATAGATACAACAATAGGATATGTTATACATGTTGTTTATAGTCTGAGATTTAAAAATGTCACCTCCTGGGGGTGAAATCCACAGACACATCTCTGAATAACCATGAACAGAGTTGTCCATGGACCTGCATTGGACAATTCTCTATCTGTAACAATATATAAGGAAGCCCTGCTGGTGACTTCACCATCTCACAGCACTCCTAAACAACTCACACCAACTACCCATCCCCAACACCTGAAACCGGGAGTCAGGGGATGATGAACTCTAGGTCTTTCTGGAACTTTCCTTAACCTGTTGTGATTGGTTGACAAGATCACAGCTTGGAACTTTGACGCTGTGTATTCTCTCTTTGTTACAATATCCAATGACAAGTTGACGGCCAAATATTGTAATACAGTTGCTGTTCATTAGTACAACATTTAATGACATGTATTTCTAGTAGCACAGTGTGTTTTCTAGACAAATACAAGTTCAAATGTCATAGCCCTATGCATGGTTTGCCATTATCCCTTGTCATAATACGCACCTTTTGAAAGAGGTCATACCAACTCTTCTTCCTCGGAGCTGACCTGTTGGCCGCATCGACAGATCAAACCCATGTAGTGGCAAATGTCTGCAAGCAGGACATCCACTCCCTTGTGGGGCTTATGGGTATTTTTAGACATCTGAATCCAACAGGATGAATGGATTGCTCTACCACAATAACAATTAGTAATACATATGCAAACCTAATGTAAACTAGACTAAAACAGGCAGCCTACAAGATTACATGATGTTATTGGGACATTTGTCAGAATTCAAGCAAATAGGCTAACATCATGGCAAATGAGTCAACTTAGGCCATACATCATGGGCTGACTGATTTTAATTCCTAAACAAATACATAGGTATATTCAGACCCATTGACTATTTCTTTCCCCCACATTTTGTTTGGTTACAGCCTTATTCTAAAATGGATTAAATTGTACAGCTATTTTCAGGTCTCTCCAGAGATGTTTGATTGGGTTCAAGCACAGGCTCTGGCTGTCCCACTCAAGGACATTCAGAGACTTGTCCCGAAGGCACTCCTTCGTTGTCTTGGTTGTGTGCTTAGGGTCGTTGTCCCGTTGGAAGGTGAACCTTTGCCCCAGTCACAGGTCCTGAGCAGGTTTTCATCAAGGATCTCTGTATTTTGCACCGTTCATCTTTACCTCGATCCTGACTAGTCTCCCTGACGCTGAAAAACTGAAATACATTCCCACAGCATGATGCTGCCACCACCATGCTTCCATCACCATGCCTTGGGGATGGTGCCAGGTTTCCTCCAGATGCAACGCTTGGCATTCAGGCCAACGAGTTCAGTATTGGTTTCATCAGACCAGAGAATCTTGTTTAGGTGCCTTTTGAAATACTCCATCTGGGCTGACATGTGCCTTTTACTGAGGAGTGGCTTCCATCTGGACAATTTACCATAAAGACATGATTGGTGGAGTGCTGCAGAGATGGTTGTCTTTCTGGAAGGTTCTCCCATATCCACAGAGAAATTCCCGGGTTCTTGGTCACCATCAGGTTATTGGTCACCTCCCTGACCAAGGCCATTATCCCCCAATTGCTCAGTTTGGCCAGGAGGCCAGCACTAGGAAGAGTCTTGGTGGTTCCAAACTTCTTCCATTTAAGAATGATGAAGGCCACTGTGTTCTTGGGGACCTTCAATGCTGCAGAAATGTTTTGGTACCCTTCCCCAGATCTGTGACTCGACACAATCCTGTCTCAGAGCTCTACAGACAATTCCTTCAACATCATGGCTTAGTTTTTGTTCTGACATGCACTGTCAACTGTGAGACCTTATATAGACAGGTGTGTGCCTTTACAAATCATGTCCTATCAATTGAATTTATCCCAGGTGGCCTCCAATCAAGTTGTAGAAACATCTCAAGGATGATCCATGGAAACAGGATGCACCTCGGTTCAATTTCGAGTCTCATATCATACTTATGTAAATTTGATATTTCTGTTTTTTGTTTTTAATAAATTTGCAAACATAAAAAAAAAATGTTTTGCTTTGTCATTATGGGGTATTGCGTGTAGATTGATGAGGAAATTGTTTTATTTTATCCATTTTAGAATAAGGCTGTAATGTGGAAAAAGTCAAGGGGTCTGAAGGCACTGTTAGCTATGCCTAGATATGTGTATAACAACGTTGGCCCCCTGAATAGCATTATATAACTTAGCTGGCATAACAATACAGCTACCTATCTAGTCAGAAGGACATCAGGTGACACTAACTTTGCCCAACCCAATGAAATTGAATTCTACTGTAAAGTTACCAAATTATGGGTCTGTACTGTAAGCTGTTTACACAGATAGCAAACGTTATCTATAATAATATAATAATAATATATGCCATTTAGCAGACGCTTTTATCCAAAGCGACTTACAGTCATGTGTGCATAAATTCTACGTGTGGGTGGTCCCGGGGATCGAACCCACTACCCTGGCGTTACAAGCGCCATGCTCTACCAACTGAGCTACACAGGACCACGGTGTAGCTCAGTTGGTAGAGCATGGCGCTTGTAACGCCAGGGTAGTGGGTTCGATCCCCGGGACCACCCACACGTAGAATGTATGCACACATGACTGTAAGTCGCTTTGGATAAAAGCGTCTGCTAAATGGCATATATTATTATTATATTATTATAGATAACGTTTGCTATCTGTGTAAACAGCTTACAGTACAGACCCATAATTTGGTAACTTTACAGTAGAATTCATCTAATACACTTAGCTAGATCAATAGCATTTACTAAAATGGGCAATAACTTGACCGTGGTAACGTTGGCAGAATACATTATATTTTAGATCTCAGCAACTTTGACAATTCTATTACCTATAAAAAACGAACGCTAGAGCAACTGCATTTTTACTGTACCGTTACCATGCTAGCTAGCTAGCATGCTAAGCAGCAACTATTGATAGCAACAAGTTAGCGGTTGCTATTTACATTCTACGGTTGGAAAACATGTTTGCTCTGGTTAGTGTAATTCATATTTTTAACCTTACCTTGTGGTATGAAATGCTGATAGTCAAGGAGAAAGTTAGAGAAGGTAGGCTAGCTAGCAGGCTAGCTATAGTATAATTCATATTTTTTACCTTACCTTGTGGTATGAAATGCTGATAGTCAAGGAGAAAGTTAGAGAAGGTAGGCTAGCTAGCGGGCTAGCTACATTTCTGTCTCGATTGTGCACTATCTGGATGTTTCTCTTTTTTTTCCCAGGTGGTTGGCTGAGTCAACCAATAGCGTCGCACCATTCCAACTTTCGAACGATGGAGGGGTGTGCGACGCTATTGGCTGTGTCCTTCTCCCGAAATATGAGAAGCAATACATGATTGGCTTTGGAAACATGGTCATGGATATGGTGATTGGACGTGGTTGACAGCCTAATGTGTGAAATAGCGCCAAAGCGTCATCCTCTACCAACTGAGCTGGAGAGGACCACAACTTATCTTTTAAACACAGTTTATCTTATTTCTATTCATATAATTTGGTGTATATGTTATTTGTCCTAGAACGGGTAATCCTCCTTGGTATCAGGATATGGACACCATGTTAACATGGTTTAAAAGATTGCGATCTAGTTGTTAATTAGACGACACTATAATATACTGTCCTGTAGAGCCAAGCAGCGACACACACAAACACAACATAAGTACACTAGGATATAAAATGGAACAGGCATGAATATGTAATATTTATACCTGTGGATATTGCCAATGTTCACCAGCATAATCCATGAGAACAAACTGTATTTCAGATATTTTCAAAGTCACCTGAAAAAGCCATCCTCTCTCTGTCCTATCATCCATATCACCTGTCATCATCTGACCTTTGTGTCATCTGTGATTACTCAAGGAGAACATTAGAATATCTATCTAATACATTTGCTATTGGAACAGCCTGTCTCTGCTGGCAATGTGCTGTACTATACAGGCCTGTCTCTGCTGGCAATGTGCTGTACTATACAGGCCTGTCTCTGCTGGCAATGTGCTGTACTATACAGGCCTGTCTCTGCTGGCAATGTGCTATACTTTACAGGCCTGTCTCTGCTGGCAATGTGCTGTACTGTACAGGCTTTTGGTGTAGATTAGAAGAGAAGAGTGTTGCTGGGGACTTGATGGAGCTCTGGGGAAATGAGTAGGAGAGACTCATCAGCTCGCATCCCCTAAACTGGCTCAGTGTCATGCAGGTGAAAGAGGACCCAAAAGCGACTTAACAGAAACAGAGTTTATTTAAGTCCAAACAGGGAATAACAGAAATCCTCTAGTCTGTAGAGGGGAATAACTGGAGAAGCGACCACAGACTGCAGGTCGCTTCGGGTAGGCGCAGGCCGTAGTTGACAGAGACACCTGCTCACACGCAGCATCTGATGAAGGCAAAAAACACGACAGGACAGGGC
This sequence comes from Oncorhynchus gorbuscha, assembly GCF_021184085.1. Classification (NCBI taxonomy): domain Eukaryota; kingdom Metazoa; phylum Chordata; class Actinopteri; order Salmoniformes; family Salmonidae; genus Oncorhynchus; species Oncorhynchus gorbuscha. Next base: position 7,983,955 of record NC_060179.1, on the reverse strand, counting down.
GATACACAATCACAGCAAAAACACGACAGGACAGGGCGAAACGCAATCACAGCATGGTGAATACTAAACAAGGAACCGACGGGACAGGAACGGAACACAAAGGAATAAATAGGGACTCTAATCAGGGGAAAGGATCGGGAACAGGTGTGGGAAGACTAAATGATGATTAGGGGAATAGGAACAGCTGGGAGCAGGAACGGAACGATAGAGAGAAGAGAGAGCGAGAGAGTGAGAGAGGGAGGGGGAGAGAGAGGGATAGAAGGAGGAAAGAACCAAATAAGACCAGCAGAGGGAAACGAATAGAATGGGGAGCACAGGGACAAGACATGATAATAAATGACAAACATGACAGTACCCCCACTCACCGAGCGCCTCCTGGCGCACTCGAGGAGGAATCCTGGCGGCAACGGAGGAAATCATCGATGAGTGAACGGTCCAGCACGTCCCGAGACGGAACCCAACTCCTCTCCTCAGGACCGTAACCCTCCCAATCCACTAAGTATTGGTGACCCCGTCCCGAGAACGCATGTCCATGATATTATGTACCTTGTAAATAGGTGCGCTCTCGACAAGGACGGGAGGGGGAGGGAAGACGAACGGGGTGCGAAGAAAGGGCTTAACACAGGAGACATGGAAGACAGGATGGACGCGACGAAGATGTCGCGGAAGAAGCAGTCGCACAGCGACAGGATTGACGACCTGGGAGACACGGAACGGACCAATGAACCGCGGAGTCAACTTACGAGAAGCTGTCGTAAGAGGAAGGTTGCGAGTGGAAAGCCACACTCTCTGGCCGCAACAATACCTTGGACTCTTAATCCTGCGTTTATTGGCGGCTCTCACCGTCTGTGCCCTGTAACGGCAAAGTGCAGACCTCACCCTCCTCCAGGTGCGCTCACAACGTTGGACAAACGCTTGAGCGGAGGGAACGCTGGACTCGGCAAGCTGGGATGAGAACAGAGGAGGCTGGTAACCCAGACTACTCTGAAACGGAGATAACCCGGTAGCAGACGAAGGAAGCGAATTGTGAGCGTATTCTGCCCAGGGAGCTGTTCTGCCCAAGACGCAGGGTTTCTGAAAGAAAGGCTGCGTAGTATGCGACCAATCGTCTGATTGGCCCTCTCTGCTTGACCGTTAGACTGGGGATGAAACCCGGAAGAGAGACTGACGGACGCACCAATCAAACGACAGAACTCCCTCCAAAACTGTGACGTGAATTGCGGGCCTCTGTCTGAAACGGCGTCTAACGGGAGGCCATGAATTCTGAATACATTCTCAATAATGATTTGTGCCGTCTCCTTAGCGGAAGGAAGTTTAGCGAGGGGAATGAAATGTGCCGCCTTAGAGAACCTATCGACAACCGTCAGAATCACAGTCTTCCCCGCAGACAAAGGCAGACCGGTAATGAAGTCTAAGGCAATGTGAGACCATGGTCGAGAAGGAATGGGAGCGGTCTGAGACGACCGGCAGGAGGAGAGTTACCCGACTTAGTCTGCGCGCAGTCCGAACAAGCAGCCACGAAACGGCGCGTGTCACGCTCCTGAGTCGGCCACCAAAAGCGCTGGCGAATAGACGCAAGAGTGCCTCGAACACCGGGATGACCAGCTAACTTGGCAGAGTGAGCCCACTGAAGAACAGCCAGACGAGTGGAAACAGGAACGAAAAGGAGGTTACTAGGACAAGCGCGCGGCGACGCAGTGTGCGTGAGTGCTTGCTTAACCTGTCTTTCAATTCCCCAGACTGTTAACCCGACAACACGCCCATAAGGAAGAATCCCCTCGGGATCAGTAGAAGCCACAGAAGAACTAAACAGACGGGATAAGGCATCAGGCTTGGTGTTCTTGCTACCCGGACGGTAAGAAATCACAAACTCGAAACGAGCGAAAAACAACGCCCAACGAGCTTGACGGGCATTAAGTCGTTTGGCAGAACGGATGTACTCAAGGTTCTTATGGTCTGTCCAAACGACAAAAGGAACGGTCGCCCCCTCCAACCACTGTCGCCATTCGCCTAGGGCTAAGCGGATGGCGAGCAGTTCACGGTTACCCACATCATAGTTGCGCTCAGATGGCGACAGGCGATGAGAAAAATAAGCGCAAGGATGAACCTTATCGTCAGACTGGAAGCGCTGGGATAGAATGGCTCCCACGCCTACCTCTGAAGCGTCAACCTCGACAATGAATTGTCTAGTGACGTCAGGAGTAACGAGGATAGGAGCGGACGTAAAACGTTCTTTTAGAAGATCAAAAGCTCCCTGGGCGGAACCGGACCACTTAAAACACGTCTTGACAGAAGTAAGAGCTGTGAGAGGGGCAGCAACTTGACCGAAATTACGAATGAAACGCCGATAGAAATTAGCGAAACCTAAAAAGCGCTGCAACTCGACACGTGACCTTGGAACGGGCCAATCACTGACAGCTTGGACCTTAGCGGAATCCATCTGAATGCCTTCAGCGGAAATAACGGAACCGAGAAAAGTAACGGAGGAGACATGAAAAGAGCACTTCTCAGCCTTTACGTAGAGACAATTCTCTAAAAGGCGCTGTAGAACACGTCGAACGTGCTGAACATGAATCTCGAGTGACGGAGAAAAAATCAGGATATCGTCAAGATAGACAAAAACAAAAATGTTCAGCATGTCTCTCAGAACATCATTAACTAATGCCTGAAAAACAGCTGGCGCATTGGCGAGACCGAACGGCAGAACCCGGTACTCAAAATGCCCTAACGGAGTGTTAAACGCCGTCTTCCACTCGTCCCCCTCTCTGATGCGCACAAGATGGTAAGCGTTACGAAGGTCCAACTTAGTAAAGCACCTGGCTCCCTGCAGAATCTTGAAGGCTGATGACATAAGGGGAAGCGGATAACGATTCTTAACCGTTATGTCATTCAGTCCTCGATAATCCACGCAGGGGCGCAGAGTACCCTCCTTCTTCTTAACAAAAAAGAACCCCGCCCCGGCCGGAGAAGAAGAAGGCACTATGGTACCGGCGTCAAGAGACACAGACAAATAATCCTCGAGAGCCTTACGTTCGGGAGCCGACAGAGAGTATAGTCTACCTCGAGGAGGAGTGGTCCCCGGAAGGAGATCAATACTACAATCATACGACCGGTGAGGAGGAAGGGAGTTGGCTCGGGACCGACTGAAGACCGTGCGCAGATCCTGATATTCCTCCGGCACTCCTGTCAAATCGCCAGGTTCCTCCTGAGAAGTAGGGACAGAAGAAACGGGAGGGATGGCAGACATTAAACACTTCACATGACAAGAAACGTTCCAGGATAGGATAGAATTACTAGACCAATTAATAGAAGGATTATGACATACTAGCCAGGGATGACCCAAAACAACAGGTGTAAACGGTGAACGGAAAATCAAAAAGAAATAGTCTCACTGTGGTTACCAGATACTGTGAGGGTTAAAGGTAGTGTCTCAAATCTGATACTGGGAAGATGACTACCATCTAAGGCGAACATGGGCGTAGGCTTCTCTAACTCTCTGAAAGGAATGTCATGTTTCCGAACCCATGCTTCGTCCATGAAACAACCCTCAGCCCCAGAGTCTATCAAGGCACTACATGTAGCACCCGAACCGGTCCAGCGTAGGTGGACCGACAAAGTAGTACAGGACTTTGATGGAGAGACTTGAGTAGTTGCGCTCACCTGTAGCCCTCCGCTTACAGATGAGCTCTGGCTTTTACTGGACATGAATTAACAAAATGTCCAGCAACTCCGCAATAGAGGCACAGGCGGTTGGTGATCCTCCGTTCCCTCTCCTTATTCGAGATGCGAATCCCTCCCAGCTGCATGGGCTCAGTCTCAAAGCCAGAGGAGGGAGATGGTTGCGATGCGGAGCAGGGAAACACCGTTGATGCGAGCTCTCTTCCACGAGCCCGGTGACGAAGATCTACCCGTCGTTCTATGCGGATGGCGAGAGCAATCAAAGAGTCCACATCTGAAGGAACCTCCCGGGAGAGAATCTCATCCTTAACCACTGCGTGGAGTCCCTCCAGAAAACGAGCGAGCAGCGCCGGCTCGTTCCACTCACTAGAGGCAGCAAGAGTGCGAAACTCAATAGAATAATCCGTTATGGACCGTTCACCTTGGCATAAGGAAGCCAGGGCCCTAGAAGCCTCCCCACCAAAAACTGAACGGTCAAAAACCCGAATCATCTCCTCTTTAAAGTTCTGGAACTTGTTAGAGCAATCAGCCCTTGCCTCCCAGATAGCTGTGCCCCATTCTCGAGCCCGGCCAGTAAGGAGTGAAATGACGTAAGCAACCCGAGCTCTCTCTAGAGTATGTGTTGGGTTGGAGAGAGAACACAATCTCACACTGCGTGAGAAAGGAGCGGCACTCAGTGGGCTGCCCGGAGTAGCAAGGTGGGTTATTAACCCTAGGTTCTGGAGGCTCGGCAGGCCAGGAAGTAACAGGTGGCACGAGACGTAGACTCTGGAACTGTCCAGAGAGGTCGGAAACCTGAGCGGCCAGGTTCTCCACGGCATGGCGAGCAGCAGACAATTCCTGCTCGTGTCTGCCGAGCATGGCTCCTTGGATCTCGACGGCAGTGTAACGAGCGTCTGAAGTCGCTGGGTCCATTCCTTGGTCGGTTCCTTCTGTCATGCAGGTGAAAGAGGACCCAAAAGCGACTTAACAGAAACAGAGTTTATTTAAGTCCAAACAGGGAATAACAGAAATCCTCTAGTCTGTAGAGGGGAATAACTGGAGAAGCGACCACAGACTGCAGGTCGCCGGGTAGGCGCAGGCCGTAGTTGACAGAGACACCTGCTCACACGCAGCATCTGATGAAGGCAAAAACACGACAGGACAGGGCGATACACAATCACAGCAAAAACACGACAGGACAGGGCGAAACGCAATCACAGCATGGTGAATACTAAACAAGGAACCGACGGGACAGGAACGGAACACAAAGGAATAAATAGGGACTCTAATCAGGGGAAAGGATCGGGAACAGGTGTGGGAAGACTAAATGATGATTAGGGGAATAGGAACAGCTGGGAGCAGGAACGGAACGATAGAGAGAAGAGAGAGCGAGAGAGTGAGAGAGGGAGGGGGAGAGAGAGGGATAGAAGGAGGGAAAGAACCAAATAAGACCAGCAGAGGGAAACGAATAGAATGGGGAGCACAGGGACAAGACATGATAATAAATGACAAACATGACACTCAGTCCCTCTCTGATCATGTCTACTTGGGTGTGTCCATGACTCCCTCTCATCTCTTCATCCTCCTAACTCAACGGGGTCTCAGAACATTTCATGCTATTCTGTATGTAAATCTGAGACACTCCGTTCAGAATGGTATGTTATGTTTCATACAGTATTTTCTTAATTTGTGGATGTCCATAATCCATTTTGTATGAAATGTTATGTATTACAATTAGTATGATATGTTACGAATTGAAATTTATTGTTGCTAGCATTAGCTATGTGGCTAACGCTAAAATTAGCTAGCTCTAGGGGTTAGCGGTTGGGGTTAGGGTTAAGGTTAGGATTAAAGTAAGAGTCAGTGTGAGGGAAGGGTTAGCTAACATGCTAAATAGTTGCAATGTAGATCAAAAGTAGTAGCAAAGTAGATTCAAAGTTGCTATTTAGCTAAAATGCTGCCTGTGATGAGATTCAAACACACAACCTTTTGGTAGCTAAGGGTTCGCGTTATACACCGACACATACACTCCGACAAACCACCCTCTTTTTGTGTTTTTTTTTGCATTAAAAAAACAAATATTTTATGTAAGAATACCTAACATAACATATACTAATTTGAGTGTCCCGGAATTACTATGTTACGTCTAGTCTATAAGATCATTCTGACTAACTAACACAGAACAAGACACACCCTGTCATCCCTCATCCTCCTCACTAACAGAGAACAAGACTTCCTGTCATCCCTCATCCTCCTCACTAACAGAGAACAAGACTTCCTGTCATCCCTCATCCTCCTCACTAACAGAGAACAAGACTTCCTGTCATCCCTCATCCTTTTCACTAACAGAGAACAAGACTTCCTGTCATCCCTCATCCTCCTCACTAACAGTGAACAAGACTTCCTGTCATCCCTCATCCTCCTCACTAACAGAGAACAAGACTTCTTGTCATCCCTCATCCTCCTCACTAACAGAGAACAAGACACCCTGTCATCCCTCATCCTCTTCACCAACAGAGAACAAGACTTCCTGTCATCCCTCATCCTCCTCACCAACAGAGAACAATACACACTGTCATCCCTCATCCTCCTAACTAACAGAGTATGGGTCAGTAATGCACTAGAGCTCAGATAACTCAGAAGTTATTTAAACTGGTTTGAAGCACTGGGAGATTTTAGGAGACAGTGTATTGTATATGGTTCTGTGTGTGTCCTATGGAACTCCCCTGCATAGGTGTGTGTGTTTGTGTGTGTGTGTGTGCATGCGTTGCCGTGTGTGTGCATGCGTTGCCGTGTGTGTGCGTGTGTGTGTGCGTGCGTTGCCGTGTGTGTTTGTGTGCGTGTGCGTGTGTGCCTGCGCGTGTGTGCGTGCGCGTGTGTGCGTGCGCGTGTGTGCGTGCCCGCGTGTGTGTGCATGTGTGTGCACGTGTGTGTGTGTGTGTGTGTGGATAAATACTGTGACAGGAGCCCCTTAACAGAGGAGCTCTGTCTTTCATTATTTAACAATGTTCTCTGGAATCGTCCTGAAACAGCAAATCTCCATTTAAGGGTCTGGATATGGGCCTATTACACTGCTCCACAGTACTTGGGACATTTAAGCAGTTTAGATGTATTTTGTGTTAGTGTCTGTCTCGGTGGCTTGGTTTCGATGTTCAACTTTACGAGCATGGCTATGTTAGTGTGTGCTTAAGTATACGTGGTACATTGGTGAGCATCTGTGTGTGTTTCTGTCCTAAGGTGCAAAATGCAGCATGTAGATGATCTTGTTAATTAAGCAATAAGACACGAGGGGGTGTGGTATATGGCCAATATACCACGGCTAAGTGCTGTTCTTGTGCACAACGCAACGCGGATTGCCTGGACACAAGCCTTTAGTCGTGGTATATTGACCATATACCACAAACCCCCAAGGTGCCTTACTGCTATTAGAAACATAGCCATCTTAATTAGAGCAGGAAAAATAACTGTTTTGTCATAATCGTGGTATACGGTATGAAACACCTCGGCTGTCAGCCAATCAGCATTCAAGGTTCAAACCACCCGGTTTATAACACACTTTAGAAACTGGGTGGTTCAAGCACTGAATGTTGATTGGCTGACAGCCGCAGTGTATCAGACCGGAGGGTAATTACAAACGTGGCCAATGTGCTCTATGTAGCTACGTACAAATGCAACTCATTTACCCACAACCCCCCACAGACAAGGATTTAAAGATCAAGTCATTTACCCACAACCCCCCACAGACAAGGATTTAAGATCAACTCATTTACCCAACCCCTCACAGACAAGGATTTAAGATCAAGTCATTGACCCAACCCCTCACAGAAAGGATTTAAGATCAAGTCATTTACCCAACCCCTCACAGACAAGGATTTAAAGATCAAGTCATTTACCCAACCCCTCACAGAAAGGATTTAAGATCAAGTCATTTACCCAACCCCTCACAGAAAGGATTTAAGATCAAGTTATTTACCCAACCCCTCACAGACAAGGATTTAAGATCAAGTAATTTACCCAACCCCTCACAGACAAGTATTTAAGATCAAGTCATTTACCCAACCCCTCACAGACAAGGATTTAAGATGAAGTCATTTACCCACAACCCCTCACAGACAAGGATTTAAGATGAAGTCATTTACCCAACCCCTCACAGACAAGGATTTAAGATCAACTCATTTACCCAACCCCTCACAGAAAAGGATTTAAGATCAAGCCATTTACCCAACCCCTCACAGACAAGGATTTAAGATCAAGTCATTTACCCACAACCCCTCACAGACAAGGATTTAAGATCAACTCATTTACCCAACCCCTCACAGACAAGGATTTAAGATCAAGTCATTGACCCAACCCCTCACAGAAAAGGATTTAAGATCAAGCCATTTACCCAACCCCTCACAGACAAGGATTTAAGATCAAGTCATTTACCCACAACCCCTCACAGGCAAGGATTTAAGATCAACTCATTTACCCAACCCCTCACAGACAAGGATTTAAGATCAAGTCATTTACCCACAACCCCTCACAGGCAAGGATTTAAGATCAAGTCATTTACCCAACCCCTCACAGACAATGATTTAAGATCAAGTCATTTACCCAACCCCTCACAGACAAGGATCTAAGATGAAGTCATTTACCCACAACCCTTCACAGACAAGGATTTAAGATCAACTCATTTACCCACAACCCCTCACAGACAAGGATTTAAGATCAAGGGCCTGATTACCTGCATGTCCACCAATGTTATTTCCATGTTGAAATATCCTTGTGGTTTGTCTTACACAGGGAAAACCCTCTGAGTTCTCTGAGATACGTTGGAATATAAATGGTCAAGACGTCACGCAGGGGAGGGGTCATTGAGAGGAAACTTCTACAAAGGGGATATTTCTGGATCCAAATCAAATCAAATCAAATGTATTTATATAGCCCTTCGTACATCAGCTGATATCTCAAAGTGCTGTACAGAAACCCAGCCTAAAACCCCAAACAGCAAGCAATGCAGGTGTAGAAGCACGGTGGCTAGGAAAAACTCCCTAGAAAGGCCAAAACCTAGGAAGAAACCTAGAGAGGAACCAGGCTATGTGGGGTGGCCAGTCCTCTTCTGGCTGTGCCGGGTAGAGATTATAACAGAACATGGCCAATATGTTCAAATGTTCATAAATGACCAGCATGGTCATCCACAGGCTGAACACACTGTCTCCTCTTGGCCTTAATGAGGAGTTTGACTTAAAACCCGTTTGAATAGTTTCAATAATTCTAATTTGTGTTAAAAAAAAATCTTAATTGAATATTGTATGTGTATGTATATTACTATAAATATTGATGACATTCTCTGTGTCTGATCATATATTTTGATACATTGAATGTTACTATTGTGAAATGATGTTATACACATTTTTTGGGGGTAGAATAGGTCAGGGCGTGACTAGGGGTTTATTCTAGTTTATTATTTCTATGTGGGTTTCTAGGTTTGTTTTTCTATGTTGGTGTTTTGGTATGATTCCCAATTAGAGGCAGCTGGCTATCGTTGTCTAAGTAGCTGTTTTTCCCACTTGTGTTTGTGGGATATTGTTTTGAGTTATTGCACGTAGCATCTCTGTAGTCACGGTTCGTTGTTAGTTTATTGTTTATTTGTTTTTTTGTCTTCGTTAAGTTTCACTTTATTCATAAAAATTATGTGGAACTCTACATCCGCTGCTGTCTTGGTCCGATATTCATTCCAACGAAAGTAACATACCTCTTGTTTCAGGAAGTGATGTCACCGAGTACTGCCCCTATACATAGGGCCCTCCATCCCCACCTGGGATATGGATGCCTGATGAAGACCTAATGGTCAAAACGTTGTTAATGAATAAATATCACCGGGGAGCAGCAGTGTGCTGAGTTTTCCTTTCTGTTTGCCATGAGTTTTGAACTCCAGCACCTGAGGGAAGTACCTGGATGTGCGAAATGTTCTTCAGATTTTGTATGTTGCAACACTCCCTCGGGCCTTATTGCTTCTATGTTGTATATCTACAGTAGAAGGTGACGGAATATCACTAGACTGTCACGACTTCCGTCGAAGTGCGATCCCTCTCTTTGTTCGGGCGGTGTTCGGCGGTCGACGTTACCAACCTTCCATTGGTTTTTGTCTTGTATTTTATACCATCTACTGCATCTTGCATATGCCTCTCTGTCATCGCTCATCCATATATTTATATGTATATATTCTCATTCTATTCCTTTACTTAGATTTGTCTGTAAAAGGTAGTTGTTGGGAATTGTTAGATAATTACTGCACTGTCAGAAGTAGAAGAACATGCATTTGGCTACACTCGCATTAACATCTGCTAACCATGTGTATGTGACCAATAACATTTGATCCTGTACAGATGTATCCTTTAGATTCACACTGCTATTTCCTATTAGAAAATGTCTTATTCAATGTAAAAAAAAACATTAAAAACATGGTGTGGTTATTTATAACCAGTCAAAGCTGATAGAACAGCATTATTATTAACCGACCGTACTATTGGCTAGAAATCAGACTCTGCCTGAACCCTCTTCCTCCTCCACCCAATTAGACTGAAATTGTTGTTGATTACCCTTGGTTCCCAGTGCATTTTTATATTTTCCTTCCTTCCTCTCCCTGTGGTCTCAGACATGGCATGCACAGCGCCTCACCATTTCCCAGGGCACTTTGCAACCAGCGGTAGCCATTCACCCCCCCCCCCCCAGTGCTGCCTCTCTGTCCTCTCATTTCAGCCCTCTGTCTGACCCGGAGAACACAAGCGAAGGCCTGCAGCTCTCAATGGGTTGTCTGCAGCAACACGGTCACAAACACACAAACACACACACACGCACACACACGCACACACACACACACACACACACACACACACACACACACACACACACACACACACACACACACACACACACACACACACACACACACACACACACACACACACACACACACACACACACACACGCACACACACACACACACACACTGATAAAGGTTCACATAGGTCCATTTGGTCGTAAAAGCCTCAGTCAGGGGAAGTGTCAGGGAGTGGGAGGTGAGGGAGGGAAGGAATAGATTCAGAAGGTGGTTTAGTTTTTTCAGTAGGTGAAGTGAATGCGGGGCAGGAGGGAAGTGAATGCGGGGCAGGAGGGAAGTGAATGCGGGGCAGGAGGGAAGTGAATGCGGGGCAGGAGGGAAGTGAATGCGGGGCAGGAGGGAAGTGAATGCGGGGCAGGAGGGAGGTGAATGCGGGGCAGGAGGGAAGTGAATGCGGGGCAGGAGGGAGGTGAATGCGGGGCAGGAGGGAGGTGAATGCGGGGCAGGAGGGAGGTGAATGCGGGGCAGGAGGGAAGTGAATGCGGGGCAGGAGGGAAGTGAATGCGGGGCAGGAGGGAGATGAATGCGGGGCAGGAGGGAGGTGAATGCGGGGCAGGAGGGAGGTGAATGCGAGGCAGGAGGGAGGTGAATGCGGGGCAGGAGGGAAGTGAATGCGGGGCAGGAGGGAAGTGAATGCGGGGCAGGAGGGAGGTGAATGCGGGGCAGGAGGGAAGTGAATGCGGGGCAGGAGGGAAGTGAATGCGGGGCAGGAGGGAAGTGAATGCGGGGCAGGAGGGAGGTGAATGCGGGGCAGGAGGGAGGTGAATGCGGGGCAGGAGGGAAGTGAATGCGGGGCAGGAGGGAAGTGAATGCGGGGCAGGAGGGAGGTGAATGCGGGGCAGGAGGGAAGTGAATGCGGGGCAGGAGGGAAGTGAATGCGGGGCAGGAGGGAAGTGAATGCGGGGCAGGAGGGAAGTGAATGCGGGGCAGGAGGGAAGTGAATGCGGGGCAGGAGGGAAGTGAATGCGGGGCAGGAGGGAGGTGAATGCGGGGCAGGAGGGAGGTGAATGCGGGGCAGGAGGGAAGTGAATGCGGGGCAGGAGGGAGGTGAATGTGGGGCAGGAGGGAAGTGAATGCGGGGCAGGAGGGAAGTGAATGCGGGGCAGGAGGGAGGTGAATGCGGGGCAGGAGGGAAGTGAATGCGGGGCAGGAGGGAGGTGAATGCGGGGCAGGAGGGAGGTGAATGCGGGGCAGGAGGGAAGTGAATGCGGGGCAGGAGGGAGGTGAATGCGGGGCAGGAGGGAAGTGAATGCGGGGCAGGAGGGAGGTGAATGCGGGGCAGGAGGGAGGTGAATGCGGGGCAGGAGGGAAGTGAATGCGGGGCAGGAGGGAAGTGGTTTCTTATGAAACAAGGAAACGCTCCTGCAATGTACTCTGCTCTTCTTCTCTGTGCATATAGTTCAATATAGGCTTAGCATTCTCCCCTTGAAAATCTGTTGCTTTCCTTGTAATGATTATCACTTTCTTTCTTCTCTCCATCTATTAAATTATATTGGGATATTTAAATGTAAATACCTTTGTGCTAGATGGGGTGGCTGGGACGTGATTATAGCTGCCAGTCGGACTCAGCCAACTAGATGGCCCTCTGTCTCGTTGTGAAGACAGACACCACCCACACACACTATGTCTTTTTATTTATCTCTGAGCTCAGTATTTAACTTAGCTAGCGCACATAGGCCTTCCTGCACATGCATCAGAACAGGCAGCTCATCTCACCTGCTGTCACCATCTGTCAGCATAATATTGCTCTTCCTATATCGGCTATGCAGCACATATTACATCGTTCTACTGCTGTACAGGCCCCTGCTAAGAAGTGTTGCGGGCCAATTGGTACAGAGGTAGGATATTAATTTGATCACCCTGCTGTTGCAGGAATTTCACTATACGGTAGGAAAGGCAAACTTGTAGTCTATCCACGGTTTAAAAAGGCATGTAAAAGTTTGTAATTTCCACTTTAAAATGTCAGACTTGATTTGTTCTAAATGAAAGATTTCTCAACCCACTACAAACATGTCCATGAATTACAATCCACACAATGCTGTGAGGAACTGGTCAAATTAAGATCCCGAATCTACTGTATACATTCTAATGTTGTTCATATATCCATAGGCTCACGTGCTACAGCATCATGAAGTTGTCATTACTGAATTATTATCTTCTTCTTCTCACTTTTAAAATGTTCTCAATCTATCAGACACAAAACACATCAATTAGGGGTTTATCTAGCCTGGAATGAATGGTTCAGTTAGGGGTTTATCTAGCCTGGAATGAATGGTTCAGTTAGGGGTTTATCTAGCCTGGAATGAATGGTCAAATCAGGGGTTTATCTAGCCTGGAATGAATGGTTCAATTAGGGGTTTATCTAGCCTGGAATGAATGGTTCAGTTAGGGGTTTATCTAGCCTGGAATGAATGGTTCAGTTAGGGGTTTATCTAGCCTGGAATGAATGGTTCAGTGAGGGGTTTATCTAGCCTGGAATGAATGGTTCAGTTAGGGGTTTATCTAGCCTGGAATGAATGGTTCAGTTAGGGGTTTATCTAGCCTGGAATGAATGGTCAAATCAGGGGTTTATCTAGCCTGGAATGAATGGTCAAATCAGGGGTTTATCTAGCCTGGAATGAATGGTTCAGTTAGGGGTTTATCTAGCCTGGAATGAATGGTTCAGTTAGGGGTTTATCTAGCCTGGAATGAATGGTCAAATCAGGGGTTTATCTAGCCTGGAATGAATGGTTCAATTAGGGGTTTATCTAGCCTGGAATGAATGGTTCAGTTAGGGGTTTATCTAGTCTGGAATGAATGGTCAAATCAGGGGTTTATCTAGCCTGGAATGAATGGTCAAATCAGGGGTTTATCTAGCCTGGAATGAATGGTTCAGTTAGGGGTTTATCTAGCCTGGAATGAATGGTTCATTTAGGGGTTTATCTAGCCTGGAATGAATGGTCAAATCAGGGGTTTATCTAGCCTGGAATGAATGGTTCAATTAGGGGTTTATCTAGCCTGGAATGAATGGTTCAGTTAGGGGTTTATCTAGCCTGGAATGAATGGTTCAGTTAGGGGTTTATCTAGCCTGGAATGAATGGTTCAGTTAGGGGTTTATCTAGCCTGGAATTAATGGTTCAGTTAGGGGTTTATCTAGCCTGGAATTAATGGTTCAGTTAGGGGTTTATCTAGCCTGGAATGAATGGTCAAATCAGGGGTTTATCTAGCCTGGAATGAATGGTCAAATCAGGGGTTTATCTAGCCTGGAATGAATGGTTCAGTTAGGGGTTTATCTAGCCTGGAATGAATGGTTCAGTTAGGGGTTTATCTAGCCTGCAATAAATGTTTCAGTTAGGGGTTTATCTAGCCTGGAATGAATGGTTCAATTAGGGGTTTATCTAGCCTGGAATGAATGGTTCAGTTAGGGGTTTATCTAGCCTGGAATGAATGGTTCAGTTAGGGGTTTATCTAGCCTGGAATGAATGGTTCAATTAGGGGTTTATCTAGCCTGGAATGAATGGTTCAGTTAGGGGTTTATCTAGCCTGGAATGAATGGTCAAATTAGGGGTTTATCTAGCCTGGAATGAATGGTTCAGTTAGGGGTTTATCTAGCCTGGAATGAATGGTTCAGTTAGGGGTTTATCTAGCCTGGAATGAATGGTTCAGTTAGGGGTGTATCTAGCCTGGAATGAATGGTTCAATTAGGGGTTTATCTAGCCTGGAATGAATGGTTCAGTTAGGGGTTTATCTAGCCTGGAATGAATGGTTCAGTTAGGGGTTTATCTAGCCTGCTCGCCTCCCTACCACTGAGGAAGTACAGCTCCCGCTCAGCCCAGTCAAAACTGTTCGCTGCTCTGGCCCCCCAATGGTGGAACAAACTCCCTCACGACGCCAGGACAGCGGAGTCAATCACCACCTTCCGGAGACACCTGAAACCCCACCTCTTTAAGGAATACCTAGGATAGGATAAGTAATCCCTCTCACCCCCCCCCTTTAAGATTTAGATGCACTATTGTAAGTGACTGTTCCACTGGATGTCATAAGGTGAATGCACCAATTTGTAAGTCGCTCTGGATAAGAGCGTCTGCTAAATGACTTAAATGTAAATGTAATGTAAATGAATGAATGGTTCAGTTAGGGGTTTATCTAGCCTGGAATGAATGGTTCAGTTAGGGGTTTATCTAGCCTGGGATGAATGGTTCAGTTAGGGGTTTATCTAGCCTGGAATGAATGGTTCAATTAGGGGTTCATGTAGCCTGGAATGAATGGTTCAGTTAGGGGTTTATCTAGCCTGGAATGAATGGTTCAATTAGGGGTTTATCTAGCCTGGAATGAATGGTTCAGTTAGGGGTTTATCTAGCCTGGAATGAATGGTTCAGTTAGGGGTTTATCTAGCCTGGAATGAATGGTTCAGTTAGGGGTTTATGTAGCCTCAAATCAAATCAAATGTTATTGGTCACATACACATACTATGAGGGCACAGGGCGAGACTCAGATGCAGACACGGGAGGCAGATGGTTCGAGTCTCTGAAATGTATTAGTATCCAAGGGGCAGGCAAGTGAATGGTCGTGGACAGGCAAAAGGTCATAACAAGGTCAGAGTCCAGGAGATACAGAGTGGCAGGCAGGCTGGACATCAGGGCAGGCAGTATGGTCAGGCAGCAGGTTCAGAGTCAGGGCAGGCAGTATGGTCAGGCAGCAGGTTCAGAGTCAGGGCAGGCAGTATGGTCAGGCAGCAGGTTCAGAGTCAGGGCAGGCAGTATGGTCAGGCAGCAGGTTCAGAGTCAGGGCAGGCAGTATGGTCAGGCAGCAGGTTCAGAGTCAGGGCAGGCAGTATGGTCAGGCAGCAGGTTCAGAGTCAGGGCAGGCAGTATGGTCAGGCAGCAGGTTCAGAGTCAGGGCAGGCAGTATGGTCAGGCAGCAGGTTCAGAGTCAGGGCAGGCAGGGGTCAAAACCTGGAGGACGAGCAAAAGAGAGAATAGAAAAAGCAGGCTGGAAAAACACGCTGGTTGACTTGACAAGACGAACTGACACAGAGAGACAGGAAGCACAGGGATAAATACACTGGTACAGAGAGACAGGATTGATGAAATCCGAGCAAGGGTGGCATTCCAGAGGGACATCAGAGACTGCAACGTTCTTTGCTTTACGGAGACATGGCTTACTGGGAAAACGCTATCGCGCCGACAGAAACAAACATCTCTCTGGTAAGAAGAGTGGCGGGGGCGTATGCCTCATGACTAACGGGACATGGTGTGATGAAGGAAACATACAGGAACTCAAATCCTTCTGTTCACCTGATTTAGAATTCCTCACAATCAAATGTAGACCGCATTATCTTCCAAGAGAATTCTCTTCGATTATAATCACAGCCGTATATATCCCCCCCCAAGCAGACACATCGATGGCTCTGAACGAACTTTATTTAACTCTTTGCAAACTGGAAAACATTTATCCGGAGGCTGCATTCATTGTAGCTGGGGATTTTAACAAAGCCAATCTGAAAACAAGACTCCCTATATTTTATCAGCATATCGATTGCGCAACCAGGGGTGGTAAAACCTGGATCATTGTTACTCTAACTTCCGCGACGCATATAAGGCCCTGCCCCGCCCCCTTTCGGAAAAGCTGACCACGACTCCATTTTGCTGATCCCTGCCTACAGACAGAAATTAAAACAAGAGGCTCCCACGCTGAGGTCTGTCCAACGCTGGTCAGACCAAGCTGACTCTACACTCCAAGACTGCTTCCATCACGTGGACTGGGACATGTTTCGTATTGCGTCAGATGGGAATATTGACGAATACGCTGATTCGGTGTGCGAGTTCATTAGAACGTGCGTCGAAGATGTCGTTCCCATAGCAACGATAAAAACATTCCCTAACCAGAAACCGTGGATTGATGGCAGCATTCGCGTGAAACTGAAAGCGCGAACCACTGCTTTTAATCAGGGCAAGGTGTCTGGCAACATGACTGAATACAAATAGTGCAGCTATTCCCTCCGTAAGGCTATCAAACAAGCTAAGCGTCAGTACAGAGACAAAGTGGAATCTCAATTCAATGGCTCAGACACAAGAGGCATGTGGCAGGGTCTACAGTCAATCACGGACTACAAGATGAAATCCAGCCCAGTCACGGACCAGGATGTCTTGCTCCCAGGCAGACTAAATAACTTTTGCCCGCTTTGAGGACAATACAGTGCCACTGACACAGCCTGCAACGGAAACATGCAGTCTCTCCTTCACTGCAGCCGAGGTGAGTAAGACATTTAAACGTGTTAACCCTCGCAAGGCTGCAGGCCCAGACGGCATCCCCAGCCGCGCCCTCCGAGCATGCGCAGACCAGCTGGCCGGTGTGTTTACGGACATATTCAATCAATCCCTATACCAGTCTGCTGTTCCCACATGCTTCAAGAGGGCCACCATTGTTCCTGTTCCCAAGAAAGCTAAGGTAACTGAGCTAAACGACTACCGCCCCGTAGCACTCACTTCCGTCATCATGAAGTGCTTTGAGAGACTAGTCAAGGACCATATCACCTCCACCCTACCTGACACCCTAGACCCACTCCAATTTGCTTACCGCCCAAATAGGTCCACAGACGATGCAATCTCAACCACACTGCACACTGCCCTAACCCACCTGGACAAGAGGAATACCTATGTGAGAATGCTGTTCATCGACTACAGCTCGGCATTCAACACCATAGTACCCTCCAAGCTCGTCATCAAGCTCGAGACCCTGGGTCTCGACCCCGCCCTGTGCAACTGGGTACTGGACTTCCTGACGGGCCGCCCCCAGGTGGTGAGGGTAGGCAACAACATCTCCTCCCCGCTGATCCTCAACACGGGGCCCCACAAGGGTGCGTTCTGAGCCCTCTCCTGTACTCCCTGTTCACCCACGACTGCGTGGCCACGCACGCCTCCAACTCAATCATCAAGTTTGCGGACGACACAACAGTGGTAGGCTTGATTACCAACAACGACGAGACGGCCTACAGGGAGGAGGTGAGGGCCCTTGGAGTGTGGTGTCAGGAAAATAACCTCACACTCAACGTCAACAAAACTAAGGAGATGATTGTGGACTTCAGGAAACAGCAGAGGGAACACCCCCCTATCCACATCGATGGAACAGTAGTGGAGAGGGTAGCTAGTTTTAAGTTCCTCGGCATACACATCACAGACAAACTGAATTGGTCCACTCACACTGACAGCGTCGTGAAGAAGGCGCAGCAGCGCCTATTCAACCTCAGGAGGCTGAAGAAATTTGGCTTGTCACCAAAAGCACTCACAAACTTCTACAGATGCACAATCGAGAGCATCCTGGCGGGCTGTATCACCGCCTGGTACGGCAACTGCTCCGCCCTCAACCGTAAGGCTCTCCAGAGGGTAGTGAGGACTGCACAACGCATCACCGGGGCAAACTACCTGCCCTCCAGGACACCTACACCACCCGTTGTTACAGGAAGGCCATAAAGATCATCAAGGACATCAACCACCCGAACCACTGCCTGTTCACCCCGCTATCATCCAGAAGGCGAGGTCAGTACAGGTGCATCAAAGCTGGGACCGAGAGACTGAAAAACAGCTTCTATCTCAAGGCCATCAGACTGTTAAACAGCCACCACTAACACTGAGTGGCTGCTGCCAACACACTGTCATTGACACTGACCCAACTCCAGCCATTTTAATAATGGGAATTGATGGGAAATGATGTAAATATATCACTAGCCACTTTAAACAATGCTACCTTATATAATGTTACTTACCCTACATTATTCATCTCATATGCATATGTATATACTGTACTCTACATCATCGACTGCATCCTTATGTAACACATGTATCACTAGCCACTTTAACTATGCCACTTTGTTTACTTTGTCTACACACTCATCTCATATGTATATACTGTACTCGATACCATCTACTGTATGCTGCTCTGTACCATCACTCATTCATATATCCTTATGTACATGTTCCTTATCCCCTTACACTGTGTATAAGACAGTAGTTTTGGAATTGTTAGTTAGATTACTTGTTGGTTATCACTGCATTGTCGGAACTAGAAGCACAAGCATTTCGCTACACTCGCATTAACATCTGCTAACCATGTGTATGTGACAAATAAAATTTGATTTGATTTGATTTGATTTGAGGAAGCACAGGGATAAATACACTGGTACAGAGAGACAGGAAGCACAGGGATAAATACACTGGTACAGAGAGACAGGAAGCACAGGGATAAATACACTGGTACAGAGAGACAGGAAGCACAGGGATAAATACACCGGGGAAAATAAGCGACACGTGGAGGGGGTGGATACAGTCACATGGACAGGTTAAACAAATCAGGGCGTGACATGTGTTTAGCAGATGTTATTGCGGGAGTAGCGAAATGCTTGTAATAAGGGGTTAAATTAGGGGTTTATGTAGCCTGGAATAAGGGTTTAAATTAGGGGTTTATGTAGCCTGGAATAAATTGTTAAATTAGGGGTTTATGTAGCCTGGAATAAGGGTTTAAATTAGGGGTTTATGTAGCCTGGAATAAATTGTTAAATTAGGGGTTTATGTAGCCTGGAATAAGGGGTTAAATTAGGGGTTTATGTAGCCTGGAATAAATTGTTAAATTAGGGGTTTATGTAGCCTGGAATAAGGGGTTAAATTAGGGGTTTATGTAGCCTGGAATAAATTGTTAAATTAGGGGTTTATGTAGCCTGGAATAATGGTTTAAATTAGAGGTTTATGTAGCCTGGAATAAGTTGTTAAATTAGGGGTTTATGTAGCCTGGAATAAATTGTTAAATTAGGGTTTTATGTAGCCTGGAATAAGTTGTTAAATTAGGGGTTTATGTAGCCTGGAATAAATTGTTAAATTAGGGGTTTATGTAGCCTGGAATAAGGGGTTAAATTAGGGGTTTATGTAGCCTGGAATAAATTGTTAAATTAGGGGTTTATGTAGCCTGGAATAAGGGGTTAAATTATGGGTTTATGTAGCCTGGAATAAATTGTTAAATTAGGGTTTATGTAGCCTGGAATAAGGGTTTAAATTAGGGGTTTATGTAGCCTGGAATAAATTGTTAAATTAGGGGTTTATGTAGCCTGGAATAAGGGGTTAAATTAGGGGTTTATGTAGCCTGGAATAAATTGTTAAATTAGGGGTTTATGTAGCCTGGAATAATGGTTTAAATTAGAGGTTTATGTAGCCTGGAATAAGTTGTTAAATTAGGGGTTTATGAAGCCTGGAATAAATTGTTAAATTAGGGTTTTATGTAGCCTGGAATAAGGGGTTAAATTAGGGGTTTATGTAGCCTGGAATAAGGGAAGTGTTGAAGGAGGGGGTGACAATGTCAGATTGCAGCTTCACGGTCAGCCTCTGTCACCCCCTCCTCATGACAATGAGCTAAATTTGGCTCATCAATTCAGGAGTTTCCTCCAGCTAAAGCCTCAATTTAGTCCTTCACCTCAGCAACCTTGATTGTATTGCAATACCATAACAGAGTTAACCAAGTTAACAGAACTCCATAACGTGCAGGCTGTCATACAGCAGGCGGACATGCAACAGGCAGACATGTAGCAGGTAGACATGCAACAGGCAGACATGTCGCAGATAAACATGTAGCAGATAGACATGCAACAGGCAGACATGGAGCAGGCAGACATGAAGCAGGCAGACATGTAGCAGATAGACATGCAACAGGCAGACATGTAGCAGGCAGACATGAAGCAGGCAGTCATGCAACAGGCAGACATGGAGCAGGCAGACATGAAGCAGGCAGACATGAAGCAGGCAGACATGTAGCAGGCAGACATGAAGCAGGCAGTCATGCAACAGGCAGACATGGAGCAGGCAGACATGAAGCAGGCAGACATGGAGCAGGCAGACATGAAGCAGGCAGTCATGCAACAGGCAGACATGGAGCAGGCAGACATGAAGCAGGCAGACATGGAGCAGGCAGACATGAAGCAGGCAGTCATGCAACAGGCAGACATGGAGTAGGCAGACATGAAGCAGGCAGACATGGAGCAGGCAGACATGAAGCAGGCAGACATGAAGCAGGCAGACATGGAGCAGGCAGACATGAAGCAGGCAGACATGGAGCAGGCAGACATGAAGCAGGCAGTCATGCAACAGGCAGACATGGAGCAGGCAGACATGGAGCAGGCAGACATGAAGCAGGCAGACATGGAGCAGGTAGACATGAAGCAGGCAGTCATGGAGCAGGCAGACATGGAGCAGGCAGACATGAAGCAGGCAGACATGGAGCAGGCAGACATGAAGCAGGCAGACATGGAGCAGGCAGACATGAAGCAGGCAGTCATGCAACAGGCAGACATGGAGCAGGCAGACATGTAGCAGGCAGACATGAAGCAGGCAGTCATGCAACAGGCAGACATGGAGCAGGCAGACATGTAGCAGGCAGACATGAAGCAGGCAGTCATGCAACAGGCAGACATGGAGCAGGCAGACATGAAGCAGGCAGACATGGAGCAGGCAGACATGAAGCAGGCAGACATGGAGCAGGCAGACATGCAGCAGGCAGACATGAAGCAGGCAGACATGGAGCAGGCAGTCATGCAACAGGCAGACATGGAGCAGGCAGTCATGCAACAGGCAGACATGGAGCAGGCAGACATGGAGCAGGCAGTCATGCAACAGGCAGACATGGAGCAGGCAGACATGGAGCAGGCAGTCATGCAACAGGCAGACATGGAGCAGGCAGTCATGCAACAGGCAGACATGGAGCAGGCAATCATGAAGCAGGCAGACATGGAGCAGGCAGACATGAAGCAGGCAGACATGCAGCAGGCAGACATGGAGCAGGCAGACATGAAGCAGGCAGACATGGAGCAGGCAGTCATGCAGCAGGCAGACATGAAGCAGGCAGTCATGGAGCAGGCAGACATGAAGCAGGCAGACATGGAGCAGGCAGTCATGCAGCAGGCAGACATGAAGCAGGCAGACATGGAGCAGGCAGTCATGGAGCAGGCAGACATGAAGCAGGCAGACATGGAGCAGGCAGACATGGAGCAGGCAGACATGAAGCAGGCAGACATGGAGCAGGCAGTCATGCAGCAGGCAGACATGGAGCAGGCAGACATGGAGCAGGCAGTCATGCAGCGCACAACTCAAAAATACAGACGTTAACAGACCAGACGATATCAATAAAATTCACCTATGCCCTTATTGGAGTCACACAAAGAGACAAATAACAGCATTTTTAACAATACTTGTGAGGTGGTGTGTAAATGTGTATATTTTAAAGTAATATGAAAATTCACTCACCTCTATAGCTCGTAGGGTCAGGAATGATGAATTTGCCAAAGGTGTGGAATTTTAAAAGGTTTAATGGACAGACAGACAGACAGACAGACAGACAGACAGACAGACAGACAGACAGACAGACAGACAGACAGACAGACAGACAGACAGACAGACAGACAGACAGACAGACAGACAGACAGACAGACAGACAGACAGACAGACAGACAGACAGACAGACAGACAGACAGACAGACAGACAGACAGACAGACAGACAGACAGACAGACAGACAGACAGACAGACAGACAGACAGATAGGTGTACCAGGAGACAGACCGGTTCACATACAGACAGACAGGTGAACATACAGACATACAGGTGAACATACAGAGAGACAGGTGAACATACAAACAGACAGGTGAACATACAGACAGACAGGTGCACATACAGAGAGACAGGTGAACATACAGACAGACAGGTACACATACAGAGAGACAGGTGAACATATATACAGACAGGTGCACCAGGAGACAGACAGGTGAACATGCAGACAGACAGGTGAACATATAGACAGACAGGTGAACATACAGACAGACAGGTGCATAGACAGACAGGTGACTTGTCATATGCTCGTTCCTTATCTGTTCCCTCAGTACAGGACCCAGACAAAAACAGAGAGAACCTGTCATTTGGACGGGCTTTTAGCTGAGTTATAGCCCCCGACCTAAGCCTCGGGAGAAGGTCTCCTACTTTATGGTGACCCATAACCTCAGAGAGGGGGTCATCCTGAGTCCACTAATATATTGAATGAGAAAATAGAATGTTGCTCCTGACATGACAATAGAATGTTGCTCCTGACAGGAAAATAGAATGTTGCACCTGACATGACAATAGAATGTTGCTCCTGACATGCCAATAGAATGTTGCTCCTGACATGAAAATAGAATGTTGCTCCTGACATGACAGTAGAATGTTGCTCCTGACATGACAATAGAATGTTGCTACTGACATGACAATAGAATGTTGCTCCTGACATGCCAGTAGAATGTTGCTCCTGACATGACAATAGAATGTTGCTCCTGACATGACAATAGAATGTTGCTCCTGACATGACAATAGAATGTTGCTCCTGACATGCCAATAGAATGTTGCTCCTGACAGGACAATAGAATGTTGCTCCTGACATGACAGTAGAATGTTGCTCCTGACATGACAATAGAATGTTGCTCCTGACATGACAATAGAACGTTGCTCCTGACATGACAATAGAATGTTGCTCCAGGCGAAGACAGGTGAGGTCAGGTGAGGACAGTTGAGGACAGGTGAGGACAGGTGAGGACAGGTGAAGACAGGTAAGGACATGTGAGGACAGGTGAAGACAGGTGAGGATAGGTGAGGACAGGTGAGGACAGGTGAGGGACAGGTGAGGACAAAATGGTGGAATGCTAGAATGGGGGCAAAAGACAATACATATAAAGTTTACAGTTGCCTCTATGTTTAAACTATCCATCTTTAGTTCACATAATGGATAAACTATGAAGAGGAGTGTGCAAATTACATGACATGGCCTAAAGTCTAATAGCTTTGTTTTGCCAACTCAAGTGTAAAACCTCTTACTTACTCATCTTATCTATTTGCCATTACAAGAGACAGACAAAGAAATAACCTTCCCCTCCTTGTGCTTTTGCTCTCCTCCACTTCATGAAATCAAAGCATTCTTTCCCACAATCAGAATCACAGTGGAACAAATCTCACCAGCCTCATATTCTTTAATTTCTTTATTCAATTTGAACAAACACCCAGGGGGGAGAGAGAGAGAGAGAGAGAGAGAGAGAGAGAGAGAGAGAGAGAGAGAGAGAGAGAGAGAGAGAGAGAGAGAGAGAGAGAGAGAGAGAGAGAGAGAGAGAGAGAGAGAGAGAGAGAGAGAGAGAGAGAGAGAGAGAGAGAGAGAGAGAGAGAGAGAGAGAGAATGCAGTGTGAATTGATTGACAGAGTTCCATTACAAAGGGCTTATTGGACTCCGCCCGGCACACCATCGGCCGTCATCACAGGGGATTTGATTTGTACGGTGATCATAGTCACACAGATGTATGCAGAGAGGAGTACGAGCCACACGAAATCCCCTTTGTCCCCTTCATTAACGCACGGTCCCCATGCTGATAGAATACCTAGCTGTCTGGGGAGAAGCTCTGCTTAAACGATGTCTCAACTCAGACCTGCATGACAGGCAGATGACAGACAGAAGAGGAAGCTTGGAGAGTTTGACAGGACAGCAATGGCAGTTTGGGTCAGTCAGAAAAAAATGTGTGGATGTCATATATTGCAATGACTAACTCAACGAAAAGTGGATAAACTCTCCTCACGGTCTTCCTCAAACATCAGGATCAAAGTAAGGAAGGATGAGACATTACTAACAGGCTGTGCAGGTGACATGATCAGCATATCTTATCTATACATCAACGCTTTTTAAAATGTGTGGTTGTGGCCAAGACAGGTTTGATTCTTAGCCCCATTTTTCATTCTCCAAAACTGCATTCCCTGTCTCTGTGGTTTGCAGCAGCAGTCCTGCGGACAGTCAGCACAATAAGAGCTGAGGCCAGGCTGAATCCATGTTGAGGCCAGAGGCCAGGCTGAGGCCAGGCTGAATCCATGCTGAGGCCAGAGGCCAAGCTGAGGCCAGTTTGAATCAAGGCTGAGGCAGGGCTGAGGCCAGGCTGAATCAAGGCTGAGGCAGGGCTGAATCCATGCTGAGGACAGAGGCCAGGCTGAGGCCAGGTTGAATCAAGGCTTAATCAAGGCTGAGGCAGGGCTGAGGCCAGGCTGAATCAAGGCTGAGGCCAGGCTGAATCAAGGCTGAGGCAGGGCTGAGGCCAGGCTGAATCAAGGCTGAGGCCACGCTGAATCAAGACTGAGGCCAGGCTGAATCCAGGGCAGACAGGACCAAATGGCTCTGGGAATTAACAGGGAAGGAGGGAAGGAGAGGGGTGGAGGAGGGGGAAGGAGAGGGGTGGGGGAGAGGGAAGGAGAGGGGTGGGGGAGAGAGAAGGAGAGGGGTGGAGGAGGGGGAAGGAGAGGGGTGGAGGAGGGGGAAGGAGAGGGGTGGGGGAGGGGAAGGAGGGGTGGGGGAGAGAGAAGGAGAGGGGTGGAGGAGGGGGAAGGAGAGGGGTGGAGGATAGGGAAGGAGAGGGAAGGAGGGAGAAGTAGATGGGAGAAGAGTGGTGGAGGAGAGGAAGGAGAGGGGTGGGGAAGAGGAGAGGGAAGGAGAGGGGTGTGGGAGAGGAGAGGGAAGGAGAGGGGTGGGGGAGAGGAGAGGGAAGGAGAGGGGTGGGGAGAGGGAAGGGAAGTCGGAGAGGGAAGGAGGGAGAAGTATAGGGGAGAAGAGGGGAAGATAGGGGTGGAGGAGATGAGAGGGAAGGAGAGGGGTGGGGGAGAGGGAAGGAGAGGGTTGGAGGAGATGAGAGGAAGCTGTGTAATGTGGCTGGGTCAACAGAGAGGAGAGGAGAGGAGAGGAGAGGAGAGGAGAGGAGAGGAGAGGAGAGAGGAGAGGAGAGGAGAGGAGAGGAGAGGAGAGGAGAGGAGAGGAGAGGAGAGGAGAGGAGAGGAGAGGAGAGGAGAGGAGAGGAGAGGAGGATAGGAGAGGAGAGGAGAGGAGAGGAGAGCTGTGTAATGTGGCTTGGTCAACAGAGAGGAGAGGAGAGGAGAGGAGAGGAGAGGAGAGGAGAGGAGAGGAGAGGAGAGGAGAGGAGAGGAGAGGAGAGGAGAGGAGAGGAGAGGAGAGGAGAGGAGAGGAGAGGAGAGGAGAGCTGTGTAATGTGGCTGGGTCAACAGAGAGGAGCAGGACCAGAGCAGGACCAGTCAACAGAGAGCATCATATCTCTGGACCCAGATGCACTTCATTACCACACTAATCTTGACCCCATCATTTACCGTGGCCAATCAAGGCCCTACTGTCATCCATCCGCATGCACACACACACATTCACATGCACGCACCAACACTTCTACATTAGAGAGAGAGAGAGAGAGAGAGAGAGAGAGAGAGAGAGAGAGAGAGAGAGAGAGAGAGAGAGAGAGAGAGAGAGAGAGAGGAGAGGGAGAGAGAGAGAGGAGAGAGAGGGAGAGGGAGAGAGATGGAGAGGGAGAGAGAGAGAGGAGAGAGGGAGAGGGAGAGGGAGAGAGAGAGAGAGAGAGAGAGAGAGAGAGAGAGAGAGAGAGAGAGAGAGAGAGAGAGAGAGAGAGAGAGAGAGAGGGAGAGAGAGAGAGAGAGAGAGAGAGGTAGAGAGAGAGATACGATGTGAGGACAGGAGACAGAATATAAAATGTACATTTCTCCTTCGCTACATAAAAAACTTGGCCGACACGGACAAAATGTATTTCCATAATGAGTCCAGCATGGTGTTCCATAATGAGTCCAGCATGGTGTTCCATAATGAGTCCAGCATGGTGTTCCATAATGAGTCCAGCATGGTGTTCCATAATGAGTCCAGCATGGTGTTCCATAATGAGTCCAGCATGGTGTTCCATAATGAGTCCAGCATGGTGTTCCATAATGAGTCCAGCATGGTGTTCCATAATGAGTCCAGCATGGTGTTCCATAATGAGTCCAGCATGGTGTTCCATAATGAGTCCAGCATGGTGTTCCATAATGAGTCCAGCATGGTGTTCCATAATGAGTCCAGCATGGTGTTCATATGGGGCATTATCTTTGCCTCGACAAGGACTGAGCATGTGAAACGAGTTCCTCTAGTTGCCTCTCTAGGGTTCCTGTCAGATGTATCCCCCCGGTCTAGACATGAAACACAGAATATTCCAGCTGCGCAGGCGGGCTCCTTTATTCAACATTGATGACATGTCCCTGTCTAATGGAGGACGTACCCATTTCAAAAGGAGAAACAACACTACTGTAACGAGGACACACGGCATTGTTGTGCATCAAACAGTACATCAGCAGGGCCGGACCCAACCCTGTGTATGGGCCTGTGGTATGTCTACCTGGTGGACCATTCAGAAGGGCACAAATGTGCTAGCTTCATGATGTGTTGTTGTATACGGCTGTGGAAAAACATATATAGCTTCTGAAGTAGATAAATACATTCATACTGTCTTCAAAATATTTTATTTACACTGCATGTATTTGTCTCCACCTCAAAAAAACAGCTGTAGAATGTTCCAGATTATCTCTGTTTCGTCTTCTCTGTGATAGAGCTATATTTTTGGCAAAACTCTCACTTGATTCTAGTTCAGGAAAGAGACAAATTGAAGCAAGAGGACCAATTAAAATCTATCTGCTTGAGTCTAAGTGTACCTTTAGGGCCCCAAACTCGGTTCAAGTAGAGTAACTTTAACAAGAACATAACGTCCAGCCCATGTTGTTGGTATGTTTTGATTAATACAGTTTACAACATGTTATATGTCTCATAAATGATCATTGATTTGATCATCAGTTTTATGTAATGTTGGTGTGTGTCCTTCCTTGGGGTCATCAGAGGGTCACCAGGGGTAATAAGTACACAGTATACTGATAACATGATGTGGGCTGATACTTATTAAAACAGAAACTGAAATATGTTTTATTTTTACTGGAAACGTTAATATTTGTACTTTCTTGATGAATACATCCATAAATTCATCATGCAGTAGACATGACATTGCATGACATTACATGACATGACATGACATTACATGACATGACATGACATGACATGACATGACATTACATGACATTACATTACATTACATGACATTACATGACATTACATGACATGACATTACATTACATTACATGACATTACATGACATGACATTACATTACATTACATTACATGACATTACATTACATTACATTACAGGGAAACTAATTATCCACAGTTGACAAGACCGATGATACAGGGTGTGGTGAAGAAAACTGCCATCAAAAGAATCTCCCTCTGAAAACACACACAGACCTGCTGCCTTGTCGTTCTGCTGCTCCAGTTTCAACTGATCTGCCTGAAGCTGTAGAACCCTGACCCGTTTACCAGACCTGCTACCTTGTCGTTCTGCTGCTCCAGTTTCAACTGTTCTGCCTGAAGCTGTAGAACCCTGACCCGTTCACCAGACATGCTACCTTGTCCAGGACCTGCTGTTAGCGACCCTTTCCCTCCCTCCCTCCCTCCCTCCCTCCCTCCCTCCCTCCCTCCCTCCCTCCCTCCCTCCCTCCCTCCCTCCCTCCCTCCCCCTCCCTAACT
Source organism: Oncorhynchus gorbuscha (assembly GCF_021184085.1). Classification (NCBI taxonomy): domain Eukaryota; kingdom Metazoa; phylum Chordata; class Actinopteri; order Salmoniformes; family Salmonidae; genus Oncorhynchus; species Oncorhynchus gorbuscha. The sequence continues at coordinate 7,955,945 of NC_060179.1, read as the reverse complement.
TGTGCCTTCCTTCCTCTCTCTCTCTAGCTCTCTCTCTCTCTCTCTCTCTAGCTCTCTCTCCCACACCTCTGAATGCTCGGCTATGTAAAGCCAACTGACATTTCCTCCTGATGTGTTGACCTGTCGCCCCCCTCTACAACCTCTGTGATTATTATTTGACCCTGCCTGTCATCTATGAACTTTTGAACATCTTGATGAACAATCTAGCCTTAATGGCCATGTCCTCTTAAGATCTCCACCAGGCACAGCCAGAAGAGCCTGGTTCCTCTCTAGGTTTTTTCTTACAGTAGGCTCCTGCTTTTCTAGGGAGTTTTTCCGAGCCACCGTGCTTCTACATCTGCATTGCTTGCTGTTTGTGGTTTTAGGCTGGGTTTCTGTACAAACATTTGATTTTGATATGACACACACACACACACACACACACACAAGCAGAGAGCTGCAACATTCTCTTTCAATAAAACTGATTAATGAGCCTGAGGAGATTGACATACCTTGAAGACTAAGGATCGTGGGTAATTACCCAGGTTGCACCTCGGGTTTAATCTGTGATGATTTCAGAGCCTAGTGACAATACAAACCAATCAATATCCTGCTTCTCTGGGGGTCAAGGGGCCTGCTGTCTCTCTCTCCTTTAAGATCTCTGTTGCCATTACATTCCGTTGTGGAGAATGTCAATATCTTTGTGAATCATTCCTTTATATAAATACGTTTTTAGCTTCTTTTAAGATTGTGCAAATGGATTCATTTTTAGATTCATAAATCAATGAATTAATCTTTTAAATGGATATGATGTCACAATGGTACATGTATCCTCAATATAAACACATTTTTTTCCTTTTGAACACATTTACCCTCAGGGGCCCTAGTCAGGGGTTTGTGTAAAGCCCAGTAACATTTTCATAAGGTTATTAAAGTAAGTCAAACACGTGACTTCATTTGAATGAAATACATGTCAGATTTGATTGATTGATTGATTGATTGAAATGGCATATTTGCTCACACTGGATAAGAATCAATCACCATGGAAATCGGTAGACAGCTGCCTGATACCAGACCTACACAACAAGGACCCCTGGTGCTTAACACGTGATTGTATTACAATGTGTAGCATTATAGCCCAAATTCCCAGTTTTAGAGCCAAGAATAATGCTAAGCTTTTTAAGTGTACGTATGAGAACAATGAGGAAATAACCACGTTTCCATCCAGTTTTAATGCTAGTAAAGTCATACTATATACCCCCCAAAAAATCTGACAGATCATTTGCTCATTCGACACAGTGAGATCTTTTTGTGTCTTTAAAATGAATTATGAGAGAAATTGCAGTGGAAATGCCTTTATAAGCAAATATGTATTTAATATATTTCTAGAGTCTATTGACACACCAGCGCATCAATCCAAGAAACATAATAAAACCATCCCCACCCAAAGCCACCGGTTTAAGATCTGGTTTATTGTCTCAATTCACCGCCTACGTGTCTCTTGAAAACGACCCGAGCCGAAGCTCTGTTTGTCAGACCAGGAGACATCCCAGTGCTCTCACGAAAACATCTGTAAAAACAGAACGGCCTATTTAACTAATATGACCGCTCTATAGGAAGGGGAGAATCTCACGGGCCTCATTTGAAGTCGATAATGCTGATATGCGCCAACTTTTGTCTGTAGTGTCTGAAACGTTTGGGCTACAAATATGACCCCACTGTAGGAAAGGAAGACTTTCACGAATATTCCAAGACCCCCACAGGTGTCATCAGACTCGTCTGAAGGTAACTCATCCAAATGAGTGGCAGGGTAGCCTAGTGGTTAGAGCGTTGGACTAGTAACCGGAAGGTTGCAAGTTCAAACCCCCGAGCTGACAAGGTACAAATCTGTCGTTCTGCCCCCGAACAGGCAGTTAACCCACTGTTCCTAGGCTGTCATTGAAAATAATATTTTGTTGAATGGATATATGGAGGTAATTTTGTTCCAACAAACATAAGATGTGTAAAAATATATAATTTCCTGGGCTTTCTTACAGTGGCAGGAACAAGCCCTTTGGAATTACCTGGATTTCTGCAAAAACTGGTAATCAAAGTTGATCGTCATCAAAGTCACAACAATAGATAAACACAGTCTGCTTAAACTAATAACAAACACGTTATTGTATTTTACTTTCCTATTTTGAATACATCATCTAAACAGGTTGGGAAAAGTTTGTGAACCCCTAGGCTAATGACTTCTCCAAAAGCTAATTGGAGTCAGGAGTCAGCTAACCTGGAGTCCAATCAATGAGATGAGATTGGAGATATTGGTTAGAGCTGCCGTGTCTTACAATTTTTTTTTAGCTATTCACAATAAGCATTGCCTGATGTGAACCATGCCTCTAACAAAAGAGATCTCAGAAGACCTAAGATTAAAAATTGTTAGATTGCTTAAACCTGGAAAGGGTTACAAAAGTATCTCTAAAAGCCTTGATGTTCATCAGTCCACAGTAAGAAAAAGTCTAAAAATGGAGACATTTCAGCACTGTTGATACTCTCCCTAGGAATGGCCATCCTGCAAAGACGAATGCAAGAGCACAGCGCAGAATGCTTAATGAGGTTAAGAAGAATCCTAGAGTGTCAGCTTAAGAACATGCTAACATCGCTGTTGACGAGTCTACGATACACAGAAGAAAATCAACAACAGAATGGCTTCGACAGAAGAAAATACGCCTTCTGGAGTGGTCCAGTCAGAGTCCTGACCTCAACCTGATTTGAGATGCTGTGGCATGACCTCAAGAGAGCAGTTCACACCAGACATCCCAAGAATATTGGAGAACTGAAACAGTTTTGTAAAGAGGAATGGTCCAAAATTCCTCCTGACCGTTGTGCAGGTCTGATCCGCAACTACGGAAAACATTTGTTTGAGGTTATTGCTGCCAAAGGAGGGTCAGCCAGTTATTAAATACAAGGGTTCACATACTTTTTCCCTCCACTGTGAATGTTTACACGGTGTGTTCAATAAAGACATGATAATGTATAATTGTTTGTGTGTTATTAGTTTAATTAAGAAAACTGTGTTTGTCTATTGTTGTGACTTAGATGAATATCAGATTTAATTTGATGACCAATTGATGCAGAAATCCAGGTATTTCCAAAGGGTTCACATGGTTTTTCTGTCATGTTTTGTCTTATATTGTCTTGTCATTTTGCTTTTCCTTCTGTTCGTTTTCCCCCTGCTGGCCTTTTTAGGTTCGTTCCCCTTTTTCTCTCTCCCTCTCTCTCTCTCTTCTCTCTATCGTTCCGTTCCTGCTCCCAGCTGTTCCTATTCCCCTAATCTATCATTTAGTCTTCCCACACCTGTTCCCTATCTTTTCCCCTGATTAGAGTCCCTATTTCTCCCCTTGTTTTCCGTTTCTGCCCTGTCGGATCCTTGTATATTGTTCACCGTGCTGTGTCTTTGTATCGCCCTGTCGTGTCGTGTTTCCCTCAGATGCTGCGTGGTGAGCAGGTGTCTGAGTCTGCTACGGTCAAGTGCCTTCCCGAGGCAACCTGCAGTTTATTATCGAGTCTCCAGTCAGTTCTCGTGATTATGAGTGAAATTGTTTTTTATGCTTTATTTACCGCTCCGATTTGTCTAGGAGTATTGCTATTTCCTTAAACTGGATTAAAGACTCTGTTTTCGCCAAGTCGCTTTTGGGTCCTCATTCACCTGCATAACATTTTCTTGCCACTGTATATCTGGTTAGTTGTATATCTGTATATCTGGTTAGTTGTATATCTGTATATCTGTATATCTGGTTAGTTGTATATCTGTATATCTGGTTAGTTGTATATCTGTATATCTGTATATCTGTATATCTGTATATCTGTATATCTGGTTAGTTGTATATCTGTATATCTGTATATCTGTATATCTGGTTAGTTGTATATCTGTATATCTGTATATCTGTATATCTGGTTAGTTGTATATCTGTATATCTGTATATCTGTATATCTGTATATCTGTATATCTGGTTAGTTGTATATCTGTATATCTGTATATCTGTATATCTGTATATCTGGTTAGTTGTATATCTGTATATCAGACAGACACTTCAAAATCTTTATGATTTGTTCTTGCCATTTTTGCCATATCTTTTCTGCCATTTAGGAATGTATTATTCAATGTGTTTTTATGCTATAACCTATGACCTTTCTTAAACAATTCCATGTCAGCTTCGACCCCCCCCACCGATGACATGGTGTAGGGTTCTTCCACTATGACCCAGGAAAGCATGCGGTTTATTAGGCTACAGATTAAATAAGTTATGATGATCTTCGCGGGGTTCTGGTGACAAGACGATCAATGTTTATATAATAAAAATATTTAAATAAATAAAATATATATTTAAAAAACAACATGATGATGGATGTTTGACTGCCGTTTGACTGCCGTTTGACTGCCGTTGTTATTCATAACAATGTCACCATGTAGACTATCCTACGCGCACAGCCTACTCGCACTGTATCTGCAAACTATTGGCTAGAGTGCACGTACTATAACCAGAGTAGGCACATATTTCCTTAATGCTGATTTTGATTGAATATTCGCATTTAAATCTGTCACCAATTGGAATTGGGAACTTAGCTTATGAGACACATGCTAACTTGAGGAATAACGCTTGATCTGAGGTTTTTAGGAAATCTTGCATTAACGATAATGGAGGGGTTTTGAGGAGCCAAGAATAATACTAAGCTTTTAAGTGTAAATTTGAGAACAGATGATGATAATCTGACGTGTCATTGATGGTAATGGAGCAGATGAACACGATGACTCACTGTCAATTCTGTGAAGAATTGAGTTCATCTAGAATACAGCCTTTGACCATCTTAACCGGGATTCTTTTAAGGAAGAAAATGTGAAAAAAGTGCATTATTCTTATTCAGCAAGATTGGACTATACAGCATTGGGTTATCTGTGTAGAGTTTTCTTTCAAATAAAGACCTACCGAGACTACACCTTGAGCTAAACAAAACAAGTTATTTCCAGCTGAGTGAGTTCATATAGCATTCTGCAGAACACACAGCCTTGCTATAAGAGCACAACAGGCACACTATGCCTGCTGACATTACCAGTGACATCACAAACACAGACAGACAGACAGACAGACAGACAGACAGACAGACAGACAGACAGACAGACAGACAGACAGACAGACAGACAGACAGACAGACAGACAGACAGACAGACAGACAGACAGACAGACAGACAGACAGACAGACAGACAGACAGACAGACAGACAGACAGACAGACAGATCAAATCAAATCAAATCAAATCAAATCTATTTATATAGCCCTTCTTTCATCAGCTGATATCTCAAAGTGCTGTACAGAAACCCAGCCTAAAACCCCAAACAGCAAACAATGCAGGTGTAAAAGCACGGTGGCCAGGAAAAACTCCCTAGAAAGGCCAAAACCTAGGAAGAAACCTAGAGAGGAACCAGGCTATGTGGGGTGGCTAGTCCTCTTCTGGCTGTGCCATGTAGAGATTATAACAGAACATGACCAAGATGTTCAAATGTTCATAAATGACCAGCATGGTCGAATAATAATAAGGCAGAACAGTTTAAACTGGAGCAGCAGCACAGTCAGGTGGACTGGGGATAGCAAGGAGCCATCATGTCAGGTAGTCCTGGGGCACGGTCCTAGGGCTCAGGTCCTCCGAGAGAGAGAAAGAAAGAGAGAATTAGAGAGAGCATATGTGGGTTGGCCAGTCCTCTTCTGGCTGTGCCATGTAGAGATTATAACAGAACATGACCAAGATGTTCAAATGTTCATAAATGACCAGCATGGTTGAATAATAGTAAGGCAGAACAGTTGAAACTGGAGCAGCAGCATGGCCAGGTGGACTGGGGACAGCAAGGAGTCATCATGTCAGGTAGTCCTGGGGCATGGTCCTAGGGCTCAGGTCCTCCGAGAGAGAGAAAGAAAGAGAGAAGGAGAGAATTAGAGAACGCACACTTAGATTCACACAGGACACCGAATAGGACAGGAGAAGTACTCCAGATATAACAAACTGACCCTAGCCCCCCGACACATAAACTACTGCAGCATAAATACTGGAGGCTGAGACAGGAGGGGTCAGAAGTATAGCCGAGTATAGCCCACAAAGATCTCCGCCACGGTACAACCCAAGGGGGGTGGCGCCAACCCAGACAGGCCGACCACAACAGTGAATCAAACCGCCCAGGTGATGCACCCCCCCCAGGGACGGCATGAGAGAGCCCCAGCAAGCCAGTGACTCAGCCCCCGTAACAGGGTTAGAGGCAGAGAATCCCAGTGGAAAGAGGGGAACCGGCCAGGCAGAGACAGCAAGGGCGGTTCGTTGCTCCAGAGCCTTTCCTTTCACCTTCCCACTCCTGGGCCAGACTACACTCAATCATATGACCCACTGAAGAGATGAGTCTTCAGTAAAGACTTAAAGTTTGAGACCGAGTTTGCGTCTCTGACATGGGTAGGCAGACCGTTCCATAAAAATGGAGCTCTATAGGAGAAAGCCCTGCCTCCAGCTGTTTGCTTAGAAATTCTAGGGACAATTAGGAGGCCTGCGTCTTGTGACCGTAGCGTACGTGTAGGTATGTACGGCAGGACCAAATCAGAGAGGTAGGTAGGAGCAAGCCCATGCTTTGTAGGTTAGCAGTAAAACCTTGAAATCAGCCCTTGCTTTGACAGGAAGCCAGTGTAGATAGGCTAGCACTGGAGTAATATGATCAAATGTTTTGGTTCTAGTCAGGATTCTAGCAGCCGTATTTGGCACTAACTGAAGTTTATTTAGTGCTTTATCCGGGTAGCCGGAAAATAGAGCATTGCAGTAGTCTAACCTAGAAGTGACAAAAGCATGGATTAATTTTTCTGCATCATTTTTGGACAGAAAGTTTCTGATTTTTGCAATGTTACGTAGATGGAAAAAAGCTGTCCTCGAAATGGTCTTGATATGTTCTTCAAAAGAGAGATCAGGGTCCAGAGTAACGCCGAGGTCCTTCACAGTTTTATTTGAGACGACTGTACAACCATTAAGATTAATTGTCAGATTCAACAGAAGATCTCTTTGTTTCTTGGGACCTAGAACAAGCATATCTGTTTTGTCCGAGTTTAATAGTAGAAAGTTTGCAGCCATCCACTTCCTTATGTCTGAAACACATGCTTCTAGCGAGGGCAATTTTGGGGCGTCACCATGTTTCATTGAAATGTACAGCTGTGTGTCATCCACATAGCAGTGAAAGTTTACATTATGTTTTCGAATAACATCCCCAAGAGGTAAAATATATAGTGAAAACAATAGTGGTCCTAAAACAGAACCTTGAGGAACACCGAAATTTACAGTTGATTTGTCAGAGGAAAAACCATTCACAGAGACAAACTGATATCTGTCCAACAGATAAGACCTAAACCAGGCCAGAACATGTCCGTGTAGACCAATTTGGGTTTCCAATCTCTCCAAAAGAATGTGGTGATCGATGGTATCAAAAGCAGCACTAAGGTCTAGGATACGAGGATAGATAGATAGATATTCATGAGCACAACACAATTCAGGTAGTCCAATCAGCCGGTCACAAATCCTTATATGCAAAGACAAATCCAGCTCAGTTCAATTGAGAGGCTCCGTATTGTGTATTGGAATCACAAATGTATTTAATTATGTGACTTTGGATCAACATTTGGAGCGATCGATGAAAGAGAGAGAGAGCTGAGGGTGAGTGTGTGCATGCACAGGCTTGGCTTCAGGAGGAGATGTTATCTTGTTCTACAGATGCTTGGCTTTCAGGAGGAGACGTTATCTTGTTGCAGGCGATGGTGATGGGAGGGGGGAGCATACTGATTGGTGTGGTACAGGCTTTTGGTACAGGTCTTTATTGACTGTAAGAGCACACTGGCAAAAGCACTTCACATGTAGACACTGTCATGACGTTGGCCTGGGGGTAGGTCTATGACAGTCATAAATACCTCTTCCCCCCCTTTTCCTCTCTCTACCCTACTGATGTTACATTTGCAAACCCCTTGGTTAACATAGAGATTCTGGGAACATCAGAAGGTGGGGGGAAATGAACTATATTCTGGTAATCCGACCAATGGAACATATGCGGTGGTACTTAATGAATATGATGTCAGTTTGGTTGTCATCTGAGACATTCTCATCAATGATAAGATGACATAAACTCTACAGTGGAAAGTCTACACATCAGAGTTATCGGATTCACATGCAATTGTTGTTCAATTTAAATGTTTAAATATGAAATTATTTGTGATGAGATGAAATGTGATTTTAGCTTCTAAAATGTGAGAATTGGGTTTTCATGAGTGAATTAGGCCTGACTCAGTGGCCCGCCCACATGAAGAGACATAGGTTGTTATCTATGAAACACACCCCTTTTCTCCATTCCTATATAAAGCCTTGACGACAATATAACCTCCTGTTCCGAGGATGTGAGGATGACGGTCCGATGTCAGAATGGTTCAGATAATAACTACAGAACGAAGTCAACATCAGCGTGAGCTTTGGTTGCGAATGGTATGAACTTTGAACTCTTATTCACTACAGAAGTGATACCTCCTAGCCGTTGAGTTTGCAACAGCAGCTGCAAACGAGTGTAAGGAAGGAACAGAAAGAGTATCCCGTCTATCACACAACGACGTTACTACAACGTCTCCAATTGACCACCAGAGACATTCTTCAAAGGACAAAGGACTCGGTTTGGCAACACGGCCTTCCATCTACCACCAACCTACTGAAGCGCAGCTCAGAGTCAATATTTATTGCATTTTCCTTTTCCAAATGGGAGGTAATTTAGAATGCATAAGATACTGTATTTACGATAGCAAAGCTTCTTCCTTTGTTACTCAGTCTTCCCGCTCTTTCACTCAAACCCAGCCCCTTTTCTTTTGTGTAACAAGCAGTCATATCTGTTCCACCCACTAAGGACGTTTCCTTTATGACGTAATTTGCAATCAAGTTATGACTAATTGTGTGTATGTGTAATTCTGTGTGATTAGTTAGGTTTTTAGTAAATAAATAATTAAACCCAATTTTGTATTGCTGATTCAACTTGTTAGCCAGGGTTTGTGAAGACAATCAAGAATTTACAACTTTCAGATGAGACTGAATTAAGGTGACGATTAATATATTGTATATATTGTTCAGCAATTTTACCGGCGTCTTACATTTTTTCATTGCCCAACGTTTTCCGTTGAGTTTTTTCGCTTCAGACACATGTCCACTCCCCTACGTACCTGTCTGGCAAGGTTGAACGCTTCCTCTCCTATTCAGCCTCCAGGCAAAAGCTTCTCCCAAGCGAGTGTGACACCTACTCCCATTGCCTGCTTGCATTCCTGCTGATTTTATCTCAGACTTTCAAAGCCTACTGGATATGTAGAGAACTGTTCTCTCACGTTATTTTGATGGGGCGAGTGAGTCTTTAAACTTAAAATTTGACTTTTTTCTTGTGCTTTGTGCTATTTACTCCATGACTCCTGCACTCTTTATTGACTTTGAACTTGCTTGTTTACCCGATCGTTGGGCAGACTATGTTTGTTCCTCGCGACTCGCGACTCTGACTCTCTAATGGTTGCACAGACTCTTGGCCTCCAATCCTATTCTAACCACCTCTCACTGTCTTCACATTCTATGTTATCTGATGAAATTGCTGAACAATATGATCTTCTCGCCATCTGACGCACATTCAAGTGTCCTAAAAAAACACTGCAGAGCTCTCCCTGTCCTCTGCCGTGCCCTGATTGTATCACTGTTAGAATCTGGAAATGTGTATGTACACCCTGGCCCATCAGCTGTTGCTAGACCCAATTCTAACTTGTGCTCTGATTTCTGCTTCACTGTTTTCTGCTCCTGAAAAAGCCTGGGTTTTCTGCATGTTAACACTAGAAGCGTATTACCTAAAATGTATTAACCTGTTAGTCCTACCCACACCGTATTCGGTAGCGTAATCATAGCCTCAAGCTCATTACCATAACGCAACGTTAGCGATTTCTAAAAATCGCAAATGAAATGAAATAAATATGCCTATCCTCAAGCTTATCATTTTCTTAACAATCCTGTCGTCTCAGATTTTCAAAATATGCTTTAGAACCAGAGAAAATCAATAATTTGTGTAAGAGTGGTGATAGCTAGCTTAGCATTTAGCGTTAGCATTTAGCACGCAACATATTCACAAAAACCAGCAAAGGGATCAAATAAAATAATTTACCTTTGAAGAACTTCAGATGTTTCAATGAGGAGACTCTCAGTTACATAGCAGATGTCCAGTTTTTCCTGAAAGATGCTTGTGTAGGACACAACGTTCCGTTTTGTTACTATGCATTTGGCTACCGAAACTAACCGAAAATTCAGTCACCTACACGTCAAACTTTTTTCCGAATTAACTCCATAATATCGACTGAAACATGGAAAACGTTGTTTGAATCCATCCTCAAGGTGTTTTGTCATATATCTCTTCATTGAAATGCCATTCCTGGAAGCCTGCATTGTTCTCAGATTCGGATGGAAAAATACTGGTACCTGACTTTTGACCAATTTCCACGCAGACACCGTGCGGGACCCCTGGTAAATGTAGTCTCTTATGGTCAATCTTCCAATGATATGCCTACAAATACGTCACAATGCTGCAGACACCTTGGGGAAACGATAGGAAGTGTCCGTTCATTCCTGTCGCATTCACAGCCATATAAGGCGATCATGGAAAACGTGCCATCAGAAATCCTGTTGATTTCCTGGTCGCTCAAACATCTTGGTTTTGCCTGTAGGTTTTGTTCTAAGGCACTCACAGTGAAAATCTTTGCAGTTCTGGAATCGTCAGAGTGTCTTCTTTCCAAAACTATCAATTCCAAGCATAGTCGAGCATCTTTTCGTGACAAAATATTGCGCTAAAAACGGGCACGTCTTTTTATCCAAAAATGAAATACTGCCCCTAGAGTCTTAACCGGTTAATAGAAAGTATGGGTTCACAGGTCCAACCCAGATGTGTTGGTCATTACTGAGACGTGGTTCAGAAAGAGTGTTCTGAACACTGATGTTAACCTTTCTGGTTATAACCTTTTTCGGCAAGAGGCGGAGTGGCAATCTTTATCATTGTCTCCACCAAGTCTATCCCCAAACAATATGATTTGCTGGTTTTAAGCGTCAAGCTTTGAAATGTGTTCTTTGTTGATTGTTAATCAAGCTTTCAAATGTGTTCTTTGTTGATTGTTAATGGGTGTTATCATCCACCATCAGCATCGGCCTGTACTAGAGATGGGACAATAAACCCGAAAACTACCCACACCGACATTCCTAACTCATACCGAAGCATTTTTGAACCAAGATTAAAGCAGCCAATCAGAGTCATGTTCTATCCCATGCTTCATACACCGGTTGTTGGCAGTTCTCTCAAGTGATGTCACAAGTAGCTTCGTTCATTAGTGGGGAAAAATGGACAACAATAAAGAAAGTCCCAGAAATCCAAGAACAAATAGTGCCAAAGAAGGATGCTGTGATGGTTGTTTGGGCTTATTTTGGTTTCAAGCCAGGATTCCTATTTGATTCAGCCACGCCACCTTGCCCATCCAACACTTTCTCATCTCCCAGCCTTTCTAATGCGACTAGCCCTGATGAACCTCCCTCTTTTTCCCCTGCGCCCCGCTACACAGCTTCTCCCTGCACGCCGTCACTGAGTCTGAGGTGCTAAAGGAGCTCCTTAAACTTGACCCTAAAAAGCCATCTGGGTCAGATGGTTTAGATCCATTATTTTTGGGGATTGCAGCCCTTATCATCACAGAGTCTATCGCTCACCTTTTAACCTGTCTCTCCTCGCTGGGTAGGTTCCCAGTGCTTGGAAGGCAGCCACTGTGCATGTTTCATTTAAAGGGGGAGATCAAGATGATACTAATTTCTATTTCTATTTTGTCCTTTTTATCCAAAGTGTTAGAAAAACTCAATAATCAACTGTCTGGATTTCTTGATGTCTATAGTATTCTCTCTGGTATTCAATCTGGTTTTCGCTCAGGTTATGGATGAGTCATTGCTACCTTAAAGGTCCTAAATGACGTCACCATAGCCTTTGACTCTAAGCAATGTTGTGCTGCTATGTTTATTGAACTGTCCAAAAGCTTTTGATATGGTAGACCATTCCATTAGTGTGGGTCGGCTAAAGAGAATTTGCTGTCAGAACAGCTGCTGCTACTGCCTGTCACCAAGCGAGTACCTCAAGGCTCAATCCTAGGCCCCACGCACTTCTCAATTTACATCAACAACATAGCTCAGGCAGTAGAAAGCTCTCTTGTCCATTTATATGCAGATGGTTCATTCTTATACTAAGCTGGCCCCTCCACGGATTTTGTGTTGTAAGCTCTAGAACAAAGCTTTCTTAGTGTCCAACAAGCTTTCCCTCCCCTTAATTTTCAGGGCTAGGTGTCCCATCAGCTGGACACCTGTCGACGACATCCGGTGAAATTAAAGGGCGCATAATTCAAATAACTAATCGTAATATTAAACATTTATGAACATACAAGTATCTTATATCGGTTAAAAGCTTAAATTCTTGTTAATCTAACTGTATTTACAGTAGGCTTTACAGCGAAAGCATACCATGCAATAGTTTGATGATGGCACCTCACATCAACATATTTTTAGCAATTGAATAATCACTTACTTTTGAAAATCTTCCTCTAGTTGCAATCCGAAGGGTCCCAGCTACAACAAGCATGGTCATTTTGTTAGATAAAATTAGTCTTTATATTTAATCCTCAGGTACCCTAAAATGGAAATAAACTATAATATTTAATTCGGAAAGAAGTATGTTCAATAGAAAAGTCAAATTAGCAAGTGCGCGTCCTCTTCGTCGTACGCCCACAGACTGATTTCCAACTGTGACTCCCAGTACCAAAACTCAAAATTCTTCCTCGTGTTAGAATAAACAAGCCTGAAATCTTGAACAAAGACTGTTGACATCTAGTGGAACCCATAGGAATTGCAATCTGGGAGCTGGAATTGCATAGGACATAGCTTTCCATTGAAAGAGCATGGGATCTCAAAAACAAAATACTTCTGATTGGTTTTTCTTTGGATTTTCTCCTACCATATAAATTGTTTTATTGTCTCGTACATTATTTTAAAATTTCTACAAACGTCAAAGTGTTTTCTATCCAATGGTACCGATTATATCAATTTCCTGGCTTCTGGGCCTGAGTAACAGGCAGTTTACTTTTGGCACGTCAGTCACGCAGAAATTCTGAAAAAGGACCCTAGCTCCAAAGCAAAGGTAATGTGGTTCGGTAAGAAGAATGTCTAAGGTCTGTCTTTATGTAGTGTTGTGATGTCTCTCTTGTCGTGATGTGTGTTTTATCCCAGCCCCCATACCCACAGGAGGCCTTTTGTCTCTTGGTAGGTCGTCATTGTAAATAAGAATTTGTTCTGAATTGACTTACCTAGTTAAATAAAGTTTAATAATAGTAATAAGTATGTATCTTACCTCATTTCCTATGACTCAGAAAAAATAAATGAGAATATTTTCACATTTGCAAACAATCAAAGTCTATAATTCACAGCCACTGTACTGCACATGCAACCAGTGTTGTTATACAAGTCAGTCCCCCCTCCCTCCCTCTCCCTACCTAACAATTCCCATTTACCATGCGACTCCAAACCCATCCCTCCTCACGGTCACTCTCCATGCCCAATACTGACACCAAGCTTGAGTCTCCAGTCAAAAGTAGTGCACTACATAGTGAATAGGGTGCCATGCTGGAAGCACTTTAGAAAAATAAAACAACAGGATTTACAGGCCTGGGTTTTCACCACAATGTAGTACTCAAAAGGCCTGTACTGTCACGCCTTGGTCATTGTGTTTTGTGTTTTTGTTATATGTTTGGGTAGGCCAGGGTGTGACATGGGTTTATATGTTGTATTCGTATTGGGGTTTGTATTATTTGGGATTGCGGCTGATTAGGGGTGTGGTATAGGTTTGGCTGCCTGAGGCGATTCTCAATTAGAGTCAGGTGCTTATCGTTGTCTCCGATTGGGAAACGTATTCAGGCAGCCTCAGTTTCGCTTTGTATTTCGTGGGTGTTTGTTCCTGTCTCTGTGTAGTGTTCACCAGATAGGCTGTAATAGGTTTCACGTTCCGTTTTGTTGTTTTTGCATTTATGAGTTATTTCATGTATCGTTCCGTTTTCCTTCATTAAAGTCATGAGTAACCACTACGCTGCATTTCGGTCCGACTCTCTTCTTACAACAGACGAACGCCGTTATATGTACCTGCTTGTAATAAATCACATTAGGTGAGTGCTGTTCTCTCACTCCATTTAGTGAGTGCTGATCTCTCACTCCATTAGAGGTAGACTGGATAAAAAACATCTCCAATAATAATAACCATGAAGACACAGATAATAACCATGAAGACACAGATAATAACCATGAAGACACAGATAATAACCTGAAGACACAGATAATAACCTTGAAGACACAGATAATAACCATGAAGACACAGATAATAACCATGAAGACACAGATAATAACCTTGAAGAGACAGATAATAACCTCAAAGACACAGATAATAACCATGAAGACACAGATCATAACCATGAAGACACAGATAATAACCTTGAAGGAACAGATAATAACCATGAAGACACAGATAATAACCATGAAGACACAGATAATAACCTCAAAGATACAGATAATAACCTTGAAGACACAGATAATAACCATGAAGACACAGATAATAACCTTGAAGAAACAGATAATAACCATGAAGACACAGATAATAACCTTGAAGACACAGATAATAACCATGAAGACACAGATAATAACCTTGAAGACACAGATAATAACCTTGAAGAGACAGATAATAACCTTGAAGACACAGATAATAACCTCGAAGACACAGATAATAACCTCGAAGACACAGACAATAACCATGAAGACACAGATAATAACCTCAAAGACACAGATAATAACCATGAAGACACAGATAATAACCTCGAAGACACAGATAATAACCTTGAAGAGACAGATAATAACCTCGAAGACACAGATAATAACCTCGAAGACACAGATAATAACCTTGAAGAAACAGATAATAACCTTGAAGACACAGATAATAACCTTGAAAACACAGATAATAACCTTGAAGAAACAGATAATGGGCACAATGGCAGTCAATGGCATCTAGGATTTGATATAGGCAACTTTCCGGTAGTCAGCTAACTTCCCACCAGATTTGTCCAGTCAGACCCAGGATTTGAACTGGCAAACCTCCAGTAGCTGGCTCGCTTCTCTAACCGCTAGGAAACCTGCCACCCGTATGTGTCTGTGTGTCTGCGTGTGCATGTGTGAGACTGGACTGAGACAGGCTCTAGTGTGTGACAGGCTAAGAGACCTAAGGAAGTCAAACGTCCAGTGACCTCATTATTCACAAGCGGAGTCTTAAAGAACAAATGGTCAACTGCAACCTTGGACCCTGGATAAAGCCTCACACATATGACGCATTTAGAGGGCGTTAGCACTTGTTAGGCCAGGCACTGTTACTGAACGACCTAGTTGATGACTTCATCCAGTTTATGCCGGCCGTACCGGGAGACTGACAGACCCTGCCATAGGGATGTAGGGAACCACAGCAGAACAGACCAGAACAGAACAGACCAGACCAGAACAGAACAGACCAGAACAGAGCAGAACAGACCAGAGCAGAGCAGAACAGAACAGAACAGAACAGAACAGAACAGAACAGAGGAGAACAGAACAGACCAGAACAGAGCAGAACAGACCAGAGCACAGCAGAACAGAACAGAACAGAACAGACCAGAACAGAGGAGAACAGAACAGAACAGAACAGACCAGAACAGAGGAGAACAGAACAGAACAGAACAGAACAGAGGAGAACAGAGCAGAACAGACCAGAACAGACCAGAACAGAGGAGAACAGAACAGAACAGAACAGACCAGAACAGAGGAGAACAGAGCAGAACAGACCAGAACAGACCAGAGCAGAGTAGAATGGAACAGAACAGAACAGAACAGACCAGAACAGAGCAGAACAAACCAGAACAGAGCAGAATGGAACAGAGCAGAATGGAACAGAACAGATCGGAACAGAACAGACTAGCGAAGAACAGAGCAGAACAGAACAGAGTAGAAAAGATCAAAACAGAAGAGAGCAGAGCCAGATGCCAGTCTGAAACAGTATCAGAGTTTAGGGGGATCTGAAGCCTGGCAGAACATTTTAGGGTTTCAAATGACTTCTTTACCTGTGAATGTGAGACCGTGCCATTTAGAATCACAGAAAACAGATATGATGCAACGACTCTCGATAAATATGGGTTAATTAATATTTTAGTCATCTGTTCATCACATCATAGAACATCATCAAATGATTGGTGTTTAGAAACTCAATGTTTTTTTTTCAGTTCTGTTTGAGTCCTAAGAATAAACTCCTCCTCATAGGCTTTTCCTACATAGCATGACCTAGACAACCAGCAGTTATTCCTTTATACTACAGAGGGACTGCTTCTTTTCTATGCTCGATTATGTTTCCTGGTTCATCGTGATCAACGGTTGATAGTGTGTTACTGTGTCCAGGATAGGAAGAGAGAAAAGAGCTTCTGGAAGGCAAAGATGAAAGCTGCATTGGGCCTAATAGAAATCCATGAACACCTGTAATCCTGTGGCCCTTTGAATTGGCTGTAGTCTTGCCATAGGTCCTACCTTTTACTAATTGTCCGTTTAGAGGAAGGTGCTGGAAGCCAGGCAGGAGTAATGGAAAGCTGAGCCAGTTCAAAGATGCCTGTCTCTCTATGTCTCTCTCTCTCTCTCTCTCTCTGTCTCCCTCTCTGTCTCCCTCTCTGTCTCTATATATATATATATATTTCGGTCTCACGTGGATATCCAATGAAATTTGAATGATTCAGAGACATTCTCTGTTTAAAAGACAGACTGAGCTATGTGAATACTATGCGAGAGAATATGGTGAGAGATAAAGAACAAGTGATATTCTTGTCTACAGCAGTGGAGACAGGCATGAGTGAATCCATTTCTTATTGTTGAGTTGAGGAGACAGACATTGCATTGCTTAAATTTTACGTAATCATTACTGTTACAATTATTTTAATTTAATTTAATTTATGAACCTTTATTTTTGACAGAGAAGTCAGAATGAGACTAGGGTCTATTTTTACATATGATCCCTACATAACATATATACAACATATATACAACATACAAAATGACAAAACATATTAAGAAAAACATACATTAATCAACACAGAGGTCTCTGATCATGACTCTGAACTAATCAAGGTGGACCGGAACATCGCCTTTCAGAGAGCTCTGGAACTTGTTCCACATACACAATGAATAAAAAAATAAAATCAGCTTTACCAAACTCTGTGGAGACCTAAGGGCCAGTGTTATCCAAGCCTGAGACAGGGTTTGGTCATTTGTAAGTCGATATTGAATTAATGATGATATATATAGAGGAGGTTTCTGCATGATTGCTTTGTAGATAAACACAAGAAAATGTTGCTCTCTCCTTACATTTAAAGAGGTCCAACCCCTATTTTGATGCAAAACACAATGGTGAGTTAGTTCTGCAACCATCACCAGTAATACACATAAGGGAACAATGGTGAGTTCTAAAACACTTAAAGGAACAAAGGTGAGTTCTGTAACCATCCCCAGTAATAAACCTAAAGGAACAATGGTGAGTTCTAGAACCATCACCAGTAATAAACCTAAAGGAACAATGGTGAGTTCTAGAACCATCACCAGTAATTAACCTAAAGGAACAATGGTGAATTCTAGAACCATCACCAGTAATAAACCTAAAGAAACAATGGTGAGTTCTAGAACCATCACCAGTAATAAACCTAAAGGAACAATGGTGAGTTAGTCCTGTAAACATCACCAGCAATAAACCTAAAGGAACAATGGTGAGTTCTAGAACCATCACCAGTAATAAACCTAAAGGAACAATGGTGGGTTCTAGAACCATCACCAGTAATAAACCTAAAGGAACAATGGTGAGTTCTAGAACCATCACCAGTAATAAACCTAAAGGAACAATGGTGAGTTAGTCCTGTAAACATCACCAGCAATAAACCTAAAGGAACAATGGTGAGTTCTAGAACCATCACCAGTAATAAACCTAAAGGAACAATGGTGGGTTCTAGAACCATCACCAGTAATAAACCTAAAGGAACAATGGTGAGTTCTAGAACCATCACCAGTAATAAACCTAAAGGAACAATGGTGAGTTAGTCCTGTAAACATCACCAGCAATAAACCTAAAGGAACAATGGTGAGTTCTAGAACCATCACCAGTAATAAACCTAAATGAACAATGAACCATCACCAGTAATAAACCTAAAGGAACAATGGAGTTTCTAGAACCATCACCAGTAATAAACCTAAAGGAACAATGAGTTCTAGAACCAGGAATAAACCTAAAGGAACTAGAAACCATCACCAGTAATAAACCTAAAGGAACAATGGTGAGTTCTAGAACCATCACCAGTAATAAACAATGGTGAGTTAGTTCTAAATCACCAGGAACAATGGTGAGTTCTAGAACCATCACCAGTAATAAACCTAAAGGAACAATGGTGAAGAACCATCACCAGTAATAAACCTAATGTAACAATGGTGAGTTCTAGAACCATCACCAGTAATAAACCTAAAGGAACAATGGTGAGTTCTAGAACCATCACCAGTAATTAACCTAAAGGAACAATGATGAGTTCTAGAACCATCACCAGTAATAAACCTAAAGGAACAATGGTGAGTTCTAGAACCATCACCAGTAATAAACCTAAAGGAACAATGGTGAGTTCTAGAACCATCACCAGTAATAAACCTAAAGGAACAATGGTGGGTTCTAAAACACCTAAAGGAACAATGGTGAGTTCTAGAACCATCACCAGTAATAAACCTAAAGGAACAATGGTGGGTTCTAAAACACCTAAAGGAACAATGGTGAGTTAGTTCTGTAAACATCACCAGTAATAAACCTAAAGGAACAATGGTGAGTTCTAGAACCATCACCAGTAATTAACCTAAAGGAACAATGATGAGTTAGTTCTGTAAACATCACCAGTAATAAACCTAAAGGAACAATGGTGGGTTCTAGAACCATCACCAGTAATAAACCTAAAGGAACAATGGTGGGTTCTAGAACCATCACCAGTAATTAACCTAAAGGAACAATGATGAGTTAGTTCTGTAAACATCACCAGTAATAAACCTAAAGAAACAATGGTGAGTTCTAGAACCATCAGCAGTATTGAAACCTAAAGGAACAATGGTGAGTTCTAGAACCATCACCAGTAATAAACCTAAAGGAACAATGGTGGGTTCTAAAACACCTAAAGGAACAATGGTGAGTTCTAGAACCATCACCAGTAATAAACCTAAAGGAACAATGGTGGGTTCTAAAACACCTAAAGGAACAATGGTGAGTTCTAGAACCATAACCAGTAATAAACCTAAAGGAACAATGGTGAGTTCTAGAACCATCACCAGTAATAAACCTAAAGGAACAATGGTGAATTCTAGAACCATCACCAGTAATAAACCTAAAGGAACAATGGTGAGTTCTAGAACCATCACCATTAATAAACCTAAAGGAACAATGGTGAGTTCTAGAACCATCACCAGTAATAAACCTAAAGGAACAATGGTGGGTTCTAAAACACCTAAAGGAACAATGGTGAGTTCTAGAACCATCACCAGTAATAAACCTAAAGGAACAATGGTGGGTTCTAAAACACCTAAAGGAACAATGGTGAGTTCTAGAACCATCACCAGTAATAAACCTAAAGAAACAATGGTGAGTTCTAGAACCATCACCAGTAATAAACCTAAAGGAACAATGGTGGGTTCTAAAACACCTAAAGGAACAATGGTGAGTTCTAGAACCATCACCAGTAATAAACCTAAAGGAACAATGGTGAGTTCTAGAACCATCACCAGTAATAAACCTAAAGGAACAATGGTGAGTTCTAGAACCATCACCAGTAATAAACCTAAAGGAACAGTGGTGGGTTCTAAAACACCTAAAGGAACAATGGTGAGTTCTAGAACCATCACCAGTAATAAACCTAAAGTAACAATGGTGAGTTAGTTCTGTAAACATCACCAGTAATAAACCTAAAGGAACAATGGTGAGTTCTAGAACCATCACCAGTAATTAACCTAAAGGAACAATGATGAGTTAGTTCTGTAAACATCACCAGTAATAAACATAAAGGAACAATGGTGGGTTCTAGAACCATCACCAGTAATAAACCTAAAGGAACAATGGTGGGTTCTAGAACCATCACCAGTAATAAACCTAAAGGAACAATGGTGAGTTCTAGAACCATCACCAGTAATAAACCTAAAGGAACAATGGTGGGTTCTAGAACCATCACCAGTAATAAACCTAAAGGAACAATGGTGAGTTCTAGAACCATCACCAGTAATAAACCTAAAGGAACAATGGTGAGTTCTAGAACCATCACCAGTAATAAACCTAAAGGAACAATGGTGAGTTCTAGAACCATCACCAGTAATACAACCGAAAGGACACAACTGAAAACAGCATCTAGTGGTTTAAGTGTAGATGTTGCTGCATGCATATAGATAATATCCCCAGAATCTAAAATAGAAATAAAAGTGGCCTTGGACGATATCCTTCCTATTATCAAAAGTCAGACATGCTTTCTTTCTGTAAAAAATTTAAAATAAACATCAACTTCTTCACCAGCTCAGTGCCATTTTTTAAAATTACAGTTCATCATCAAGCCAGATACCAAGATATGCAGTACATAGGAAGGAAGGAACTACATTTATATGCCGTTTAAACTAGTCCTTACAATTTAATTTAAATCTGGGTAATGGGACCTGGAAAAAAGCACTTTGTTTTGTTTGCAATCCGCACTAACTTTAGCTCCAATAGTGACCTCTGCAGTGGTTGAAAAGCAGACTTCGAATGTGAAAAAAAGGCAACTGATGGAGCGATGGAATATAACACTGTAGCATCTGCATACAAATGAATATACATTAACAATGTTATTCACATAGGTTTCAAACAGTAGTGGGCCGAGCATAGAACCTTCAGGCATCACTTTATGGAAATCAAGGAACTCAGATTTGATCTAATACGTGAGTTAATCTATTACTCACTTTCTGAAGGTTTTCTAAAAGTTATTCCTTTTTCCGTTGCTCAAAACCTGTTGGCCATGTCCGAATACCTGAACATTCTGAATATTATGCATTTTGGGTAAACGAATATAGAAAGTTTGATAGTATGTGAAATTTTGAATATCTAATTTGCTTTAAATGCCAGGATGTTATTAATCTTTTAATCTCGTATAATTCACTGCACACTAATGAGGAAGAGAACTGTCTTTCCAGACTCACGTGTGTTCGACAACAGCTGATGATCACAGATGTGATGTGTTGTGCAAAAATGAACGGCGGGAATCATCACAACTGTACATTAGATCCCACTGTTCCACTGGGTGTCATAAGGTGAATGCACCAATTTGTAAGTCGCTCTGGATAAGAGCGTCTGCTAAATGACTTAAATGTAAATGTATTAGATTACGCATTCTCAGTAGGAGGAGCCTAGTGTGTTGATATTCTCAGTAGGAGGAGCCTAGTGTGTTGATATTCTCAGTAGGAGAAGCATAGTGTGTTGATATTCTCAGTAGGAGAAGCCTAGTGTGTTGAGATTCTCAGTAGGAGAAGCATAGTGTGTTGATATTCTCAGTAGGAGAAGCCTAGTGTGTTGATATTCTCAGTAGGAGGAGCCTAGTGTGTTGATATTCTCAGTAGGAGGAGCCTAGTGTGTTGATATTCTCAGTAGGAGGAGCCTAGTGTGTTGATATTCTCAGTAGGAGGAGCCTACTGTGTTGAAATTGTTTGCTTACAGCATTCCTTTTTACTAAACAGTACATTCTAGATAATATGTAGCATGATTAGTACACCAGTGGCGGTCAGTGCAGTTTCTGATGAGGGAGGACAATTTTGTTTCTTCATGAGAATGGCCTAATGTCTATTACAGCATAGTGGATGACTGACATTCATATTCCATTCACCCAGCTCAACGTAACAGGGATTGGTTCAGGCTACTACATGATACTTAAATTCTCCCTATAACCATCATGAGGTTGCTACAACCTAGCCTACAGCATGAATGAAAGTTTAAAATGTAGATGCACACAGGTCGAGACAAAAATTTCAGATGCATTAGTGTTACAGTGTATAGTCAGTAAGCAGTTAGACTGGCCCCGGTGGTAATAAATTAATACAACCAAAAGCATTAACTTGACTTGGAAGAGTTCCAGTGTTGTGCTGGATGGACATAGCCAGCTACCTAACATCGCATCCTTCTGTTTGAGCCAGGTGTTTGAGTAACTAAACTAGCCAGTTGGATTTGCTAGCTAAGTAAGTGAAACTGAAAGTTTCATTTTCGAAGAAATTAATTTGTTGAAAACTGTTCAATTACTGTTTTTCTCTCTCTTTGAGTCAACTACTCAACATATTTTATGCGCTGCAGTGCTAGCTAGCTGTAGCTTATGCTTTCAGTACTAGATGAATTCTCTGGTTCTTAGATTGGTTGTTCAACATGTCAGTTCATGCTGCAAGACCTCTGATAGGTTGGAGGACGTCCTCCAGATGTTGTCATAGTTACTGTGTAAGTCTATGGAAGGGGGAGAGAACCAAGAGCCTCCTATGTTTTGTATTGAAGTCAATGTACCAAGAGGAGGTCAGCTAGCTATCCTCCGGCTACACCATGGTGCTACCCTGTAGATCGCAGTTGAGGCTACTGTAGACCTTCATTGCAAAACAGTGTGTTTTAATAAATTATTTGGTGACGTGTATATATTTAGTATAGTTTTACCTACAAAGGATCACGTTTTCAATGTTTTACAATTTCTTTTTTATGAAATTCCCTGAGGAGGATGGTCCTTCCCTTCCTCCTCTAAGGAGCCTCCACTATAGTACACAGTATGTAGTTTTAGTAAGTAGTAGGCAAGACAGATTTAGGATACAGCTGTTGATATTATTAAAATGTTTTGAGGTACTTGATACTTAAGGTTTCGAGTAGAAAACCCAAGAAAAGGGATCTCGCTTGAATTATGTTAGCAGTGATTGTCAGTGTGGATGGCGTCACATGTTAGTGAAACCTTTCAAAAAATATGTGTATTAGCATAAATAACATGATTCTCATGATAATTTAGCAGGTGTTCGCCACAGGAAGCTCCTCAACAAACCTCCAATGATTTGGTGCAATCAGTGAACTTTCTGATACGGGAAGATGTCAGGCACCAGTTTTTAGAAAGGAGAGGTGAAATGTGTCTCAGTCGTTAAGCAGGTTTCCATCCAACCTTTGAATGTGACTAAAGTACATTTCAGGACAGGCCTGATCGAAACAGCAGATTTGTAGGTAAACTCAAAACAAAACACGCAAGACAAGTTGGGATATTTTTTTTTGTCTGTAAAATTAATTATGCGAGAAATGGTGGAAACAACATTATTTACAAATATTTAGATAATAACCACCATTTCAAAGTAGACCTGGAGTTACCCTTGGAGTCATATGTTGTGAGGTCCTCCCACTACAAATCTGGGAAAGCATGCAGTCTATTAGGCTACACATGAAATACATTATGATGAATTTCACAGGGTGGTGAAAGTGCACGGTGATGAGCTTGATGCTCCATTCCAGTAACTGTCTTATTCTGATGACATGATTGATGCTTGGCTGCCGTTAGGCAAATAAAAACATTCTCGCTCTCATCATCAAATATTCTCATCATGTAGACTAGGCTACCTGCACTGTATCTGCAAGCTGTTGGCTAGTGCACATGTGCCAAGATCAGAGTAGGCACATTCGCTATATAACGCAACAAATATTTTGGACAAAACCACCAGTTATCAGGTATGAAGGTAAGGCCCAAACGCAGACCACGTCGAATAAACAATAGTTTAATGAACTAATAGGGGCAGTCAATAGACAGGTCAAGGCAGGCAGGGGTCAGTGAACCCTCTATATGAGCTTCAATGCCATACAACTCTCCTTCCGTGGCCCCAAACTCCTCTTAAATGCAAGTAAAACTAAATGCATGCTCTTCAACCGATCGCTGCCCGCACCTGCCAGCCCGTCCAGCATCACCACTCTGGACGGTTCTGACTTAGAATATGTGGACAACTACAGATACTTAGGTGTCTGGTTAGACTGTAAACTCTACTTCCAGACTCACATTAAACATCTCCAATCCAAATTGAAATCTAGAATCAGCTTCCTATTTCACAACAAAGCATCCTTCACTCATGCTGCCAAACATACCCTCGTAAAACTGACCATCCTACCGATCCTCGACTTCGGCGATGTCATTTACAAAATGGCCTCCAACACTCTACTCAACAAATTGGATGCTGTCTATCACAGTGCCATCCGTTTTGTCCCATATAAAAAGCCCCATATACTACCCACCACTGCGACCTGTATGATCTCGTTGGCTGGCCCGCGCTTCATACTCATCGCCAACCCACTGGCTCCAGGTCATCTACAAGACTCTGCTAGGTAAAGCCCCGCCTTACCTCAGCTCACTGGTCACTATAGCAGCACCCACCCATAGCACGCGCTCCAGCAGGTATATCTCACTGGTCACCCCCATAGCCAATTCTTCCTTTGGCCGCCTCTCCTTCCAGTTCTCTGCTGACAATGACTGGAACGAACTGCAAAAATCTCTGAAGCTGGAGTCTCTTACGTCCCTCACTAGCTTTAAGCACCAGCTGTCAGAGCAGCTCACAGATCACTGCACCTGTACATAGCTCATCTGTAAATCGCCCATTCAATCTACCTCATCCCCATACTGCATTTATTTATTTATTTATTTATTTATCTTGCTCCTTTGCACCCCAGTATCTCAACTTGCACATTCATCTTCTGCAAATCCTACCATTCCAGTGTTTAATTGCTATATTGTAATTACTTTGCCACCATGGCCTATTTATTTCCTTACCTCTCTTATCCTATCTCATTTGCACATGCTGTATATAGATTTTCTACACTCGTATTGATTGTATGTTTGTTTATTCCATGTGTAACTCTGTGTTGTTGTATGTGTCGAACTGCTTTGCTTTATCTTGGCCAGGTCACAGTTGAAAATGAGAACTTGTTCTCAACTAGCCTACCTGGTTAAATAAAGGTGAAATAAAATAAATACAAAATTCACCCCTGGGGGGCCCCCATGTTGAAGATCAGCGTGGCTGATGTGTTGTTACCTTACGACCTGGGGGCAGCCCGTCAGGAAGTCCAGGATCCAGTTGTAGAGGGAGGTGTTTAGTCCCAGGGCCCTTAGCTTAGTGATGAGCTTTGAGGGCACTATGGTCTTGAACGCTGAGCTGTAGTCAATGAATAGCATTCTCACATAGGTGTTCCTTTTGTCCAGGTGGGAAAGGACAGTGTGTTGAACAATATTGATTGCATCATCTGTGGATCTGTTGGTGTGGTATGCAATTTGGAGTGGGTCTAGGGTTCCTGGGATAATGGTGTTGATGTGAGCCATGACCAGCATTTCAAAGCATTTTATGGCTACAGACGTGAGTGCTATGGGTCAGTAGTAATTTAGGCAGGTTACCTTAGTGTTCTTGGGCACAGGGACAATGGTAGTCTGCTTGAAATATGTTGGTATTACAGATTCAGATGGGGAGAGGTTTAAAATGTCAGTAAAGACACTTGCCAGTTGGTCAGAGCATGCTCTGCATACACATCCTGGTAATCTTTCTGGCCCTGCGGCCTTGTGAATGTTGACATGTTTAAAGGTCTTGCTCACATCCGCTACTGAGAGTGTTATCACACAGTCATCCAGAACAGCTGATGCTCTCATGCATGATTCACTGTTACTTGCCTCAAAGCGAGCATATAAATTATTTAGCTCGTCTGGTAGGCTCGTATCACTAGGCTGCTCTCGTCTGTGCTTCCCTTTGTAGTCTGTAATAGTTTGCAAGCCCTGCCACATCTGACGTGAGTCGGATCCGGTGTAGTACGTTTCAATCTTAGTCCTGTATTGATGCTTTGCCTGTTTGATGGTTCATCGGAGGGCATAGCGGGATTTCTTATAAGCTTTCGGGTTAGAGTTCTGCTCCTTGAAAGCGGCAGCTCTGCACTTTGGCAGCTTTGGCAGCTTTGCACTTTAGCTCAGTGTAAATTTTGCCTGTAATCCATGGCTCTTGTTTGGGGTATGTACTGTAGGGACGACGTCCTCGACACACTTATTGATAAAGCCAGTGACGGATGTGGTGTATTCCTCAATGCCATCAGAAGAAGCCCAGACATGTTCTAGTCTGCGCTAGCAAAACAGTCCTGTAGTTTAGCATCTGCTTCATCTGACCACTTTTTTTGTAGACCGAGTGACTGTTGCTTCCTGCTTTGATTTTTGCTTGTAAGCAGGAATCAGGAAGATAGAGTTATGGGCAGATTTTCCAAATGGAGGGCGAGGGAGAGAGCTTTGTACTTGTCTCTGTGTGTAGAGTAAAGGTGGTCTAGATTTTATTCCCCTCTGGTTGCACATGTGACATGCTGCTAGTAATGAGGTAAAACTGATTTAAGCATTAAAGTCCCCGGCAATTAGGAGTGCCACCTCTGGATGAGAATTTTCCTGTTTGCTTAGGGTGGAATACAGCTCTTTGAGTGTGGCTGTAGTGCCAACCTTGGTCTGCGGTGGTATGTAGACAGCTACAAAAAAAATGTAGACCACACTAGGTAGATAGTGGGGTCTACGGCATAAGAAACTCTGCCTCAGGCGAGCAAAACCCTGAGATTTCCTTAGATATCGTGCACCAGCTATTGTTAGCAAATATGCATATCTTTACCAGTGAATCACGGGGATCCGGGCCTCGTCGGGTGTCTGTAGTATATCCCTCACATACAACTCATTTAAAAATAACTCCTCATCCAATTTGAGGTGAGTAATCCCAGTTCTGATGTCCAGAAGCTCTTTTCGGTCATAAGAGACGTTAGCAGCAACATTATGTACAAAACAAGTTACAAACAACGCAAAAAACTAACAAAATGATTGGTTAAGAGCCGATAAGATGGCCGGCCCTTCGGCACCATCTTGGGTGTTGAAATGTTCATATTGTTTTCAGGATATTTGTGAATATTTGCGTGAAAATCTATCGTCAATTGGATGGAAACGTAGCTAGTTATGACAACATGTTCTACACATCAATTGAGTATTGCAGTGGACTAATGATATGTCTGATAGTCTCTACTCTCTTGTAGAGTTTAATGTATGTTATTGCTTATTGGAGATGCATGGGTGTGTGATTACGGAGACAAAAAGTATCTCATTACATGAAGACCTGTGAACTGACACCTCATTTAGCGCTCCTGCCTACCGACCATAGTTTAAGGCCTGGAACATGTCTGACACATTTCCACTTGACAGTTCCCCCCTTTTGCCATGTCTAATTTGAGGCAACCGAAGAAGGTGCCACTCTCTGCCAATCCTGACTCTCACTCACCTCTCATTACAACACAGTTGAGAGGTGAAGGATAAATTGGTTATGTCAAAAGTAAAATTATATCCAGGTCTTTGCAATTCAATTCACTTATTGAAAAGAGAAAACTGTTAAAAGGAAATGCTCCAAGTTCCGGACACGCTAAAATGGAAGAGACAGGGAAATACTAAAAGTCAGATTGCCTGTCAATGTGTCTTTCCAATGTTAGCAGAGTGTTCACTCCACTATTCATGTTGTGTATGAATGGAAGCAGACAAGGGTTTCCAGCAAGGAGTCCGGTCCCCATAGAAAATATCCCACAATATTGCAACAACACAGGCAGTTATATCCGCAACGCACAAATAGGTGATATTAAATCTGCATTAAAGAGGTTTTACCTGAGGGCCTACACTACCATATTAAATCTGCATTAAAGAGGTTTTACCTGAGGTCATACACTCCCATATTAAATCTGCATTAAAGAGGTTTTACCTGAGGGCCTACACTACCATATTAAAGAGGTTTTACCTGAGGGCCTACACTACCATATTAAAGAGGTTTTACCTGAGGGCCTACACTACCATATTAAAGAGGTTTTACCTGAGGGCCTACACTACCATATTAAAGAGGTTTTACCTGAGGGCCTACACTACCATATTAAAGAGGTTTTACCTGAGGGCCTACACTACCATATTAAAGAGGTTTTACCTGAGGTCATACACTCCCATATTAAATCTGCATTAAAGAGGTTTTACCTGAGGGCCTACACTACCATATTAAAGAGGTTTTACCTGAGGGCCTACACTACCATATTAAAGAGGTTTTACCTGAGGGCCTACACTACCATTATCCCCACAGGCTGATAATGAACACGTACATGTGTTTACATCGCAATCACCTTATACAAATGTATTCTGCTAAGTTTTCTCCAAGTACCTTTACAACTGTTATTGTCTCATACTAATTGATCTAGCTGATTACATGACCTGATAATAAGTTACTACTTCTCCCTCTCTCTCTCTGGCCTTCTCCGTCTCTCCCTCTCTGGCCTTCTCCCGCTTTCTCTCTCTCTCTGGCCTTCTCCCTCTCTCTCTCTGGCCTTCTCCTGCTTTCTCTCTCTCTCTGGCCTTCTCCCTCTCTCTCTCTCTCTCTGTCCTTCTCCCTCTCTCTCTCTCTGGCCTTCTCCTGCTTTCTCTCTCTCTCTGTCCTTCTCCCTCTTTCTCTCTCTCTCTCTGGCCTTCTCCCGCTTTCTCTCTCTCTCTGGCCTTCTTCCTCTCTCCCTCTCTGGCCTTCTCCCGCTTTCTCTCTCTCTCTCTGGCCTTCTCCCTCTCTCTCTCTCTGGCCTTCTCCCTCTCTCTCTCTCTGGCCTTCTCCCGCTTTCTCTCTCTCTCTCTGGCCTTCTCCCTCTCTCTCTCTCTGGCCTTCTCCCGCTTTCTCTCTCTCTCTGGCCTTCTTCCTCTCTCTCTCTCTGGCCTTCTCCCGCTTTCCCTCTCTCTCTGGCCTTCTCCCTCTCTCTCTCTCTGGCCTTCTCCCGCTTTCTCTCTCTCTCTCTGGCCTTCTCCCTCTCTCCCTCTCTGGCCTTCTCCCGCTTTCTCTCTCTCTCTCTGGCCTTTTCCCTTTCTCTCTCTGGCCTTCTCCCGCATTCTCTCTCTGGCCTTCTCCCGCATTCTCTCTCTGGCCTTCTCCCGCTTTCTCTCTCTCTCTGGCCTTCTCCCTCTCTCTCTCTGGCCTTCTCCCGCATTCTCTCTCTGGCCTTCTCCCGCATTCTCTCTCTGGCCTTCTCCCGCTTTCTCTCTCTCTGGCCTTCTCCCGCTTTCTCTCTCTCTCTGGCCTTCTCCCTCTCTCTCTCTGGCCTTCTCCCGGTTTCTCTCTCTCTCTGGCCTTCTCCCTCTCTCTCTCTGGCCTTCTCCCGCTTTCTCTCTCTCTCTGGCCTTCTCCCGCTTTCTCTCTCTCTCTGGCCTTCTTCCTCTCTCTCTCTCTGGCCTTCTCCCGCTCTCTCTCTCTCTGGCCTTCTGCCTCTCTCCCTCTCTGGCCTTCTCCCGCTCTCTCTCTCTCTGGCCTTCTCCCGCTCTCTCTCTCTCTGGCCTTCTTCCTCTCTCTCTCTCTGGCCTTCTCCCTCTCTCTCTCTCGCCTTCTCCCGCTCTCTCTCTGGCCTTCTCCCTCTCTCTCTCTGGCCTTCTCCCGCTTTCTCTCTCTCTCTGGCCTTCTCCCGCTTTCTCTCTCTCTCTGGCCTTCTTCCTCTCTCTCTCTCTGGCCTTCTCCCGCTCTCTCTCTCTCTGGCCTTCTTCCTCTCTCCCTCTCTGGCCTTCTCCCGCTCTCTCTCTCTCTGGCCTTCTCCCGCTCTCTCTCTCTCTGGCCTTCTTCCTCTCTCTCTCTCTGGCCTTCTCCCTCTCTCTCTCTCTCTGGCCTTCTCCCTCTCTCTCTCTGGCCTTCTCCCGCTTTCTCTCTCTCTCTGGCCTTCTCCCGCTTTCTCTCTCTCTCTGGCCTTCTCCCTCTCTCTCTCTCTCTGGCCTTCTCCCTCTCTCTCTCTGGCCTTCTCTCTTTCTTTGTCATAAAAAATGGCATTTGATGATTGCGATCCAATTAGCCACTGACTTGTTAAATAAAGGTTCAATAATACAAATAAAACAGTCAAATGAATCGTGATTTTCACTAGAGATGTGAATGGTACCTGGTGGAGGATGTGTTTTCGTGATGTCTTCCTCGGCCCCGAGACAATAACACGATATCAACTGAATTCAAAACGCATCTACAACCCTCCAAGATGAATAGGATCTGTCTTGATGGCTGGAGCACGTTAAATTCTTCTGGGAGGAGGTAAAATACTGAGGGCCAATGTTGCTTGCCCACAGCAGATGAAAGAACTTCATCCAGCGATTTACAGCAGACAGAGCTGTGTCATTTGTCTCAGCTTTGTCATTATGCTATAAACGTTTCAGAGGGGCATTTCAACGGCTCTGGGTGCTTGTTTATCAGGCAGATCGGCTGATGTACTGTAGCAGCTACACACACAATCACACTTCATCTTTAAAGGGGCAATCTGCAGGTTCCTACATACATTTTTGTACTTTTAAAAGAATGAGTTTGTACTTTAACCATTTATTCTTGAATCATCAAACTTGTAAATTCCTCAGAGTTTAGTTCAACAGTCGCACTCCATCAGAACCCAAAAGATAAGCTTGTTTTACTCAGATATTTGTAAACAATGTACATTTAAACAAACACTGCAAAGCCTCAATACATTATTATATAAACTATCATGTCGATATCATGGATGGTCATGTGTGAGTTGTACAGTATTGTATAGTAGCCCTGTCTATGAATTTGAGAGTGGTTTCATTAATCCAGCCTCATCCCTCAGCTTATTACCAAAACAGTGGCAGGGAAACACTTTTGATATTGTTTCAACTGTGTACTGTCACTTTAAATGATCCTCTGTCTCTTGATGACTCTTACAACAGAAAGTTATTTTGTCAGAACCCTGTTTAATTTCTAGCTACGTTATAGCCTCACATGTAGTATGGAACTGATATGTTATCATTTTTGTCATTCAGAGGATTTGTTTCATTTCTATTTTTACCACTTTGCCAGCAAATTAGAGTTAATTAGAATTAGAGCCCTTCAATTATATGTACTCCGGTCGTTGGAAAGGTGCATTTTGAGAAGCAACATGTCAACAGCGAGCTAGTTGATTAATAAGCCAGATGTGTTGGTTAAATTAGAAGGAGCTTTTTGTCAACAGCGACACATACACAGTGTTGCTGGGGCGTTACATTAGTGTTGGGTATGCAGAGCCAATCCACTGGCTGCAATATTAGCAAACCGTTAAATGCAAACAGCTAAACAAAATGCTAACAAGTGAAGTTCTACTACTTACAAAAGAATCCATGGACATTTGAATGACAAGAAACATAATATTTCATTGGATGTTCCTGTCTTTCTGCAATTAACTTGTGTTCGAGGGACAGTTAATCTGTTAAATGCTGTTCATGGTTAATTCTTCTTTCATTTCACTCATCCCCTTTGTGTTTATTGCATCCCATCATTTATTTTCCTCTGTCCTTTACTAGGGGTCTCCTCTATCATTACCCTCTGTCACGCTCCGATCTGTTTCCCTATTATTCCCAGCGTATTTATTCCTGTGTTCTCTGTCTGTCTGTTGCCAGTTCGTCTTGTCACGTCAACCAGCGTATTTATTCCTGTGTTCTCTGTCTGTCTGTTGCCAGCTCGTCTGGTCACGTCAACCAGCGTATTTATTCCTGTGTTCTCTGTCTGTCTGTTGCCAGCTCGTCTGGTCACGTCAACCAGCGTATTTATTCCTGTGTTCTCTGTCTGTCTGTTGCCAGTTCGTCTTGTCACGTCAACCAGCGTATTTATTCCTGTGTTCTCTGTCTGTCTGTTGCCAGCTCGTCTGGTCACGTCAACCAGCGTATTTATTCCTGTGTTCTCTGTCTGTCTGTTGCCAGCTCGTCTGGTCACGTCAACCAGCGTATTTATTCCTGTGTTCTCTTTCTGTCTGTTGCCAGCTCGTCTTGTCACGTCAACCAGCTTATTTATTCCTGTGTTCTCTGTCTGTCTGTTGCCAGCTCGTCTGGTCACGTCAACCAGCGTATTTATTCCTGTGTTCTCTGTCTGTCTGTTGCCAGTTCGTCTGGTCACGTCAACCAGCGTATTTATTCCTGTGTTCTCTGTCTGTCTGTTGCCAGCTCGTCTTTGTCACGTCAAGCAGCGTATTTATTCCTGTGTTCTCTGTCTGTCTGTCTGTTGCCAGTTCGTCTTTGTCACGTCAACCAGCGTGTTTTTTCCGTGCTCCTGCTTTTTCTTAGTCTCTGTTATTCTAGTCCTCCCGGTACTGACTTTTGCCTGCCTTGACACTGAGCCCGCCTGCCTGACCATTCAGCCTGCCTTGACACTGAGCCCGCCTGCCTGACCATTCAGCCTGCCTTGACACTGAGCCCGCCTGCCTGACCATTCAGCCTTCCCTGACACTGAGCCCGCCTGCCTGACCATTCAGCCTGCCTTGACACTGAGCCCGTCTGCCTGACCATTCAGCCTGCCTTGACACTGAGCCCGCCTGCCTGACCATTCAGCCTGCCCTGACACTGAGCCCGCCTGCCTGACCATTCAGCCTTCCCTGACACTGAGCCCGCCTGCCTGACCATTCAGCCTGCCCTGACACTGAGCCCGCCTGCCTGACCATTCAGCCTGCCCTGACACTGAGCCCGCCTGCCTGACCATTCAGCCTTCCCTGACACTGAGCCCGCCTGCCTGACCATTCAGCCTGCCCTGACACTGAGCCCGCCTGCCTGACCATTCAGCCTGCCCTGACACTGAGCCCGCCTGCCTGACCATTCAGGCTGCCCTGACACTGAGCCCGCCTGCCTGACCATTCAGCCTTCCCTGACACTGAGCCCGCCTGCCTGACCATTCAGCCTGCCCTGACACTGAGCCCGCCTGCCTGACCATTCAGGCTGCCCTGACACTGAGCCCGCCTGCCTGACCATTCAGCCTTCCCTGACACTGAGCCCGCCTGCCTGACCATTCAGCCTGCCCTGACACTGAGCCCGCCTGCCTGACCATTCAGCCTGCCCTGACACTGAGCCCGCCTGCCTGACCATTCAGCCTTCCCTGACACTGAGCCCGCCTGCCTGACCATTCAGCCTGCCCTGACACTAAGCCCGCCTGCCTGACCATTCAGCCTGCCCTGACACTGAGCCCGCCTGCCTGACCATTCAGCCTTCCCTGACACTGAGCCCGCCTGCCTGACCATTCAGCCTGCCCTGACACTGAGCCCGCCTGCCTGACCATTCAGCCTGCCCTGACACTGAGCCCACCTGCCTGACCATTCAGCCTGCCCTGACCTTGAGACTGCCTGCCACTCTGTACCTCCTAGACTCTGACCAGGTTTATGATATTTTGCCTGCTCTAACACTAAGCCCGCCTGCCTGACCATTCAGCCTGCCATGACCATGAGCCTGCTTGCCACTCTGTACCTCCTAGACTCTGACCAGGATTATGATATTTTGCCTGTCCACGACCTATCTCTTGCCTGGCCCTTATCTTATAATAAATATCAGAGACTCAAACCATCTGTCTCCCGTGTCTGCATCTGGGTCTGCATCTGGGAATAAACAACAAGTGGGACACAATCATGAAGTGGAACGACATGTATTGGATATTTCAAACTTTTTTAACAAATCAAAAACTGAAAAATTGGGCGTGCAAAATTATTCAGCCCCCTTAAGTTAATACTTTGTAGCTCCACCTTTTGCTGCGATTACAGCTGTAAGTCGCTTGGGGTATGTCTCTATCAGTTTTGCACACCGAGAGACTGAAATGTTTTCCCATTCCTCCTTGCAAAACAGCTCGAGCTCAGTGAGGTTGGATGGAGAGCATTACAAAGCATTACATATACAAAGCATTACATGGGCTTGCTCCTACCTATCTCTCTGATTTGGTCCTGCTGTACATACCTACACGTACGCTACGGTCACAAGACGCAGGCCTCCCAATTGTCCCTAGAATTTCTAAGCAAACAGCTGGAGATAGGGCTTTCTCCTATAGAGCTCCATTTTTATGGAAATGTCTGCCTACCCATGTGAGAGACGCAGACTCGGTCTCAACCTTTAAGTCTTTACTGAAGTCTCATCTCTTCAGTAGGTCATATGATTTGAGTGTAGTCTGGCCCAGGATTGTGAAGGTGAACGGAATGGCACTAGAGCAACGAAACAACCCTTGCTGTCTCTGCCTGGCAGGTTCCCCTCTGTCCACCAGGGATTCTCTGCCTCAAACCCTATTATGGGGGCTGAGTCACTGGCTTACTAGTGCACTTCCGTGCCGTCCTTGGGAGGGGTGCATCACTTGAGTGGGTTGAGTCAGTGACGTGATCTTCCTGTCCGGGTTGGCGCCCCCTTGAGTTCGTGCAATAGAGGAGATCTTCGAGGGCTATACTCAGCCTCGACTCAGGGTAGTAAGTTGGTGGTTTGCGGATATCCCTCTAATGGTGTGTGCTTTGGCAAAGTGGGTGGGATTATATGCTTTTACACCTGCATTGTTTGCTGTTTGGGATTTTAGGCTGGGTTTCTGTACAGCACTTTGAGATATCAGCTGATGTACGAAGGGCTATATAAATAAATTTGATTTGATTTTGAATTAGATTTGATTATATCCTGCCTGGTTGTCCCTGTCCGGGGGTATCGTTGGACGGGGCCACAGTGTATCCCGACCCCTCCTGTCTCAGCCTCCAATATGTATGCTGCAATAGATTATGTGTCAGGAGGCTGTTGTATCTGGAGTATTTCTCCTGTCTTATCCAGTGTCCTGTGTGAATTTACGTTTGCTCCCTCTAAATCTCCCTCCCTCTCCCTCCCCTCCCAGGGGACTTGAGCCCTAGGACCATGCCTCAGGATTACCTGGCCTGATGACTCCTTACTGTCCCTAGTCCACCTGGTCTTGCTGCTGCTCCAGTTTCAACTGTTCTACCTACGGTTACGGAACCCTGACCTGTTCACGAGACGTGTTACTTTGTCCCGAACCTGCTGTTTTCGACTCTCTCTCTCTACCGCACCTGCTGTCTCTAACTCTGAATGCTCGCCTATGAAAAACCAACTGACATTTATTCCTGAGGTGCTGAATGGTTGCACCCTCTACCACCACTATGATTATTATTATTGGACCCTGCTGGTCATCTATGAACATTTGAACATATTGGCCATGTTCTGTTATAATCTCCACCTGGCACAGCCAGAAGAGGACTGGCCACCCCTCATAGCCTGGTTCCTCTCTAGGTTTCTTCCAAGGTTTTGGCCTTTCTATAGAGTTTTTCTAGCCACCGTGCTTCTACATTTGCACTGCTTGCTGTTTGGGGATTTCTGTACAGCACTTTGTGACATCGGCTGATGTAAAAGGGGCTTCATAAATATATTTGATTGAT
Organism: Oncorhynchus gorbuscha; assembly: GCF_021184085.1. NCBI lineage: Eukaryota > Metazoa > Chordata > Actinopteri > Salmoniformes > Salmonidae > Oncorhynchus > Oncorhynchus gorbuscha. The sequence goes on along the minus strand of NC_060179.1, from coordinate 7,920,532 downwards.
TGATTGAATGGCAACCTACTACCTAGTCACACCCCGACCTGCCATGACACAGAACCATGAGGCAGGAGCAGAACAATCCGGAAAAGGAACTAAATGATGAAGTCATACCTGGCAGTTGCGCAAGTCAGAGAGAGGGGGAGAGAGAGAGAGATTTCTGGTCCATTAACCCCACTGAATCTCTGGACTGCAATCCATTGTCAGACCCCAGCAGCCTATCGAGTTGGCCATTGATTTCCTGATTTGTGTGCCTATCCATCATTGACATTGATTGCTTTCGGGAACATCATTTTAATGTGTGAATGATCAATAGCTACATCAACACTGAAAATATCTCTCTGTCAAACAGCATGGAGTTAGTCTGTGTGCACATGCTCTGGTCCCCAAACTATGCTGAGGAGATTGTGTGTGTTTAATGCTCGTCAGTAACACTCCTGAGTACAGGGTAGCCTAGTGGTTAGAGCTTTGGACTAGTAACTGGAAGGTTTCAAGTTCAAATACCCAAGCTGACAAGGTATAAATCTGTCATTCTGCTCCAGAACAAGACAGTTAACCCACTGTTCCTAGGCTGTCATTTAAAATAAGAAATTGTTCTTAACTGACTTGCCTAGTAAAAATTTTAATTAAGTACGTGTGAATAAAGTGTATGCAAATGTGATTTATTTTATTTTTAAAGCCTGAGAAATTCAACACAGACAGTGTTTATTGCATGACCCTATGAGCATTCTGAAAATATTGGATGTTGTGTTATTAGACAGGATCTTACAATGTATTTCCAAATATATCTTAATCAACCTGTTTATCTTTACAAAGCAATGTTAACTTCCAACTAGGATGTAATGGTAAAGACAAAACATTACCCCTGGCAATACACAGATACATTTAATCTGTGTCTGTCCACACGTTAACTGGACAGACGGACCCAAGAACTCACTCAAACGCAGTAGACTTTAGTAAAAAACATATATATATATATATATATATATATATATATATATATATATATATATATATATTCGTATGCTACATCTAATGTCCATCTTTAACCTGAGCTGCTCACCAGGGACATCTGTTTTTCACACAGGTGGAAGGTAGGACATTTCTTGACTGGGTTGAGACTCACAACGAGGTAGTATAACGTGTAAGAAGGAGGAAGAGGAGGAGGAGGAAGAACTGGAAACTCTCAAAATAGCTTCTAAAATGTGTGGGTTTCCATCAGTACTTCAGGGCCAGTTAGAGCTAGAGGAATATGGCATAGCCTGAACATTTTATATATATATATATATATATTCTCCTTTCTTCTAATTGCTAGAAGGCAAACCAGGGAGCCACATCTCAAGGGTGGATAATAGCCTACTGAAGTCAATATTAAACCCTATCCTGAACCCTTGGTTCCCTGCTAGGTAATCATGCTTCAGACACTGTCCTTATCTAGCTGCTATACCACAGATACCAGTCTACGTGGTGAGAAGACCTATAAGTGGCATATATAACCTTGAGGTCATTGGAACTTTCACCCTGTAAAGATGACTGGATTTCAGAGTTCTTTTATAGTCAAGGCTGGTATCCTCGTGTTGGGTATTGGTTAGAGCTTGGTTTATGACTTGGCAGATCATGATGACTTTCTCATTATGTTTTGGCATACCGAGAGCCTTGAGAAACGTGACCATTGATGCTTCCGTCATAAATATTCCACGTTCTTAGACAAGCACAAGCAACTTTATGAAGATATTTACAATATTAGAATGGGTGGCCTTCAGTGCTCCCCAAGGAGATGAGATTTCTCAGTGTCAAGAGTGAGGTCATAATATATTTGCATATTGTGCTTTGCTGTGTTTTTTTTATGCATAGACAACGCATTGAACTGGCTTCTCCGTACAGAGAAGAGTTGATGAGAGTTGATCTTTTAAAAAATATCGGAAAAGTATTTTTTTAAATATTATTAAATATTTTAAAAAAAAACATCTACAGTTCGTATTACACACGACTTGAATGTCATTGATTGTTGTGTTTTAATTATATGATATTTAAACCACAACAATCCATACAATAAATGCTAATAACAATAACAATGCATGACTTTGGTAAACTTTGAACTTTGAACTGTTTTTTTTACACAAAAGGAAAGTGCCATTATTGTAAAGTATGGTGTACTTTAAATTTAATTCCCCAGCTGGGCTGGACATTATTTTAAAGATACATATGACATTCCTCCAGAAATGTGTACTCCTGAAGCGATTCGTTTTGGCCATAGCTGTTCGCCAGGTTCTGTCGTATTTCTTGACCAACATGTCAGATAGCTGTGGTCTTGTTTCAGGCCGGTCACAGATGAGAAAGTAAAGAGTTTGAATGTGCAGATGAATGATCCGACAGATTGACCAGGACTGTGATTAAAGCCCCTGTCAGATCTAATGCTGTTACCACTGCTCTACCGGGGAAAGAGAGGTGCTCAGACGTTGGTGAAAGTGGCTTGAATTTCATTTCAAAACAAAACATCTGGATATGATTAGATTTTGTTTTAGGTAAGGTGTATGGGACAAGACGGATAGAGGATTTCATGCTGTACTTCTTGCACAAAGAAAGCAGAAACATTAAAGAAATGATTTGAAATTGATGAAAGGGGAAGTTGCCCTAATACAGGTTAACTCGAAACGAAATACCATTTCCATGGAAACGGATTACTATTCAAAAGTTCACTTCAAGGCTCTCTTCTGTTTTTCTTATTTTCTTTGTCTTTTTTCTATGTTGTGTGTGTGTGTGTGTGTGTGTGTGTGTGTGTGTGTGTGTGTGTGTGTGTGTGTGTGTGTGTGTGTGTGTGTGTGTGTGTGTGTGTGTGTGTGTGTGTGTGTGTGTGTGTGTGTGTGTGTGTGTGTGTGTGTGTGTGTGTGTGTGTGTGTGTGTGTTCAAATGCTATTTCAATCTTAAAAGGGTTAAGTCTAGGGGTAGGGGTTAGGGAAAATATGATTTTTAATGGTAATAAATGTATACTCCCCAAAAGTATTTCATGAAAATAAAGCTGTCTGTCTGTGTCTGTGAGTGTGTGTGTGTTTTTGTTTTGTTGTTACTTCTCTGTCATAAAGTTGAGCCCGGTCATCCATCAGAACAGATGATATTGCCAGGAATGCTCAGACAGCAGAGCCACTAATGTAATGCGTCCCTGCTTTTGATTGTACCAACATTTAAAACTTGATTATATTGACATATTAAAACCGACAGAAATATGTTACATTTGTATTGAAGCCGTTATTTTGCTGTGTACCACATAGTTAAACACAGTCAGTTTAGCTAACCTGTGATGATAGCAAACAAAGATCAGTTTCACATGAATAGATTGTACTTGATAGCTACCACCATCGCACTCTAGTCCAGGCCGTTTTCATTCGCTGTTATCCTAAGGTTCCCCGGGCAAGGCAAAACGCCACCGGTCCTGTGCAGTGAGAATGTCTCGGATGATGCCAGGTTTTTTTTTACCTCAGCCCAAAACCACTTTAATAAATAAACTTTTATTACATTTGTGCTTTTGACTTTATATACATGTGTTTAAATCCTCCTGTATCTCAATGTACACTGTTATAACATTGATGTCAAACTGAGGAACTCACAGGGTCTTTATGTGGCAGTACCGTGGTGGGAACTTATTAAACTGAGGAACTCACAGGGTCTTTATGTGGCAGTACCGTGGTGGGAACTTATTAAACTGAGGAACTCACAGGGTCTTTATGTGGCAGTACCGTGGTGGGAACTTATTAAACTGAGGAACTCACAGGGTCTTTATGTGGCAGCACCGTGGTGGGAACTTATTAAACTGAGGAACTCACAGGGTCTTTATGTGGCAGTACCGTGGTGGGAACTTATTAAACCGAGGAACTCACAGGGTCTTTATGTGGCAGGACCGTGGTGGGAACTTATTAAACTGAGGAACTCACAGGGTCTTTATGTGGCAGTACCGTGGTGGGAACTTATTAAACTGAGGAACTCACAGGGTCTTTATGTGGCAGTACCGTGGTGGGAACTTATTAAACTGAGGAACTCACAGGGTCTTTATGTGGCAGTACCGTGGTGGGAACTTATTAAACTGAGGAACTCACAGGGTCTTTATGTGGCAGCACCGTGGTGGGAACTTATTAAACTGAGGAACTCACAGGGTCTTTATGTGGCAGTACCGTGGTGGGAACTTATTAAACTGAGGAACTCACAGGGTCTTTATGTGGCAGCACCGTGGTGGGAACTTATTAAACTGAGGAACTCACAGGGTCTTTATGTGGCAGGACCGTGGTGGGAACTTATTAAACTGAGGAACTCACAGGGTCTTTATGTGGCAGTACCGTGGTGGGAACTTATTAAACTGAGAAACTCACAGGGTCTTTATGTGGCAGTACCGTGGTGGGAACTTATTAAACTGAGGAACTCACAGGGTCTTTATGTGGCAGGACCGTGGTGGGAACTTATTAAACTGAGGAACTCACAGGGTCTTTATGTGGCAGTACCGTGGTGGGAACTTATTAAACTGAGGAACTCACAGGGTCTTTATGTGGCAGTACCGTGGTGGGAACTTATTAAACTGAGGAACTCACAGGGTCTTTATGTGGCAGCACCGTGGTGGGAACTTATTAAACTGAGGAACTCACAGGGTCTTTATGTGGCAGCACCGTGGTGGGAACTTATTAAACTGAGGAACTCACAGGGTCTTTATGTGGCAGTACCGTGGTGGGAACTTATTAAACTGAGGAACTCACAGGGTCTTTATGTGGCAGTACCGTGGTGGGAACTTATTAAAATGAGGAACTCACAGGGTCTTTATGTGGCAGTACCGGTGTTGGAACTTATTAAACTGAGGAACTCACAGGGTCTTTATGTGGCAGCACCGTGGTGGGAACTTATTAAACTGAGGAACTTACAGGGTCTTTATGTGGCAGTACCGTGGTGGGAACTTATTAAACTGAGGAACTCACAGGGTCTTTATGTGGCAGTACCGTGGTGGGAACTTATTAAACTGAGGAACTCACAGGGTCTTTATGTGGCAGCACCGTGGTGGGAACTTATTAAACTGAGGAACTCACAGGGTCTTTATGTGGCAGTACCGTGGTGGGAACTTATTAAACTGAGGAACTTACAGGGTCTTTATGTGGCAGTACCGTGGTGGGAACTTATTAAACTGAGGAACTCACAGGGTCTTTATGTGGCAGTACCGTGGTGGGAACTTATTAAACTGAGGAACTCACAGGGTCTTTATGTGGCAGTACCGTGGTGGGAACTTATTAAACTGAGGAACTCACAATGTCTTTATGTGGCAGCACCATGGTGTGAACTTATTTCACATTTGTAAGAGCTTTGAACCATCCTTCTGAACACCTCTTATCTCTCCATCCCATCCTTTCATCGCATCCCTTCATCGTAGACTGGAGGGCTGACAGAGAGCTTCCAGGTGACGACTGAGCTTTGAACCATCCTTCTGAACACCTCTTATCTCTCCATCCCATCCTTTCATCGCATCCCTTCATCGTAGACTGGAGGGCTGACAGAGAGCTTCCAGGTGACGACTGAGCTTTGAACCATCCTTCTGAACACCTCTTATCTCTCCATCCCATCCTTTCATCGCATCCCTTCATCGTAGACTGGAGGGCTGACAGAGAGCTTCCAGGTGACGACTGAGCTTTGAACCATCCTTCTGAACACCTCTTATCTCTCCATCCCATCCCTTCATCGTAGACTGGAGGGCTGACAGAGAGCTTCCAGGTGACGACTGAGCTTTGCCTGCCCGAGGCTTCTCTTCCTTCACACACTGTATGTCTCTTTATTTTTCATTTCCTTACTTTTTTATTCCACTGCTCCGCCTCAACATTCAATACTGTCCAGAAACTCCTGTATTTTATAACTGCTGATTAAGTAACAACAGGATTTTATAATGTAAATGAGAGAAAACAAGCATTATGGCACGTTGTGAGTCAACAGAATGTCCTACTAGTTCACTATTCGGAATCAACCCAAAAAGCTAAATCATGTCCTGGTTAAACTGTTGATAAATCATGTCCTGGTTAAACTGTTGATAAATCATGTCCTGGTTAAACTGTTGATAAATCATGTCCTGGTTAAACTGTTGATAAATAATGTCCTGGTTAAACTGTTGATAAATCATGTCCTGGTTAAACTGTTGATAAATCATGTCCTGGTTAAACTGGATACTAAATTATGTCTTGGTTAATCTGGTGATAAATCATGTCCTGGTTAAACTGGATACTAAATTATGTCTTGGTTAAACTGGTGATAAATCATGTCCTGGTTAAACTGGATACTAAATTATGTATTGGTTAAACTGGTGATAAATCATGTCCTGGTTAAACTGGATACTAAATCATGTCCTGGTTAAACTGGATACTAAATTATGTCTTGGTTAAACTGGATACTAAATCATGTCCTGGTTAAACTGGTGATAAATCATGTCCTGGTTAAACTGGATACTAAATTATGTCTTGGTTAAACTGGTGATAATTCATATCCTGGTTAAACTGGTGATAATTAATGTCCTGGTTAAACTGGATACTAAATTATGTCTTGGTTAAACTGGTGATAAATCATGTCTTGGTTAAACTGGATACTAAATTATGTCTTGGTTAAACTGGATACTAAATCATGTCTTGGTTAAACTGGATACTAAACCATGTCCTGGTTAAACTGGATACTAAACCATGTCTTGGTTAAACTGGTGATAAATCATGTCTTGGTTAAACTGGATACGAAATAATGCCCTGGTTAAACTGGTGATAAATCATGTCCTGGTTAAACTGAAGAAGGTGCTGATGCTGGGATTTGACCTTGCGAGATATTTCCTGTGCTGTGAAACATTTACTTGGAATCAGCTCAGTGAGTCCTTCATCAGACATTGTCTAACAACAAGTCAGTCATTGGTCAGAAGAGTAATTGCACGTGGCCCAGACGGCATTCCTAGCTGTGTCCTCTGAGAACGAGCAGACCAGTTGGCTCGAGTATTTACGGACATATTCAATCTCTCCCTATCCAGGTCTGCTGTCCTCACTTGCTTCAAGATGTCCACCATTGTTCCGGTACCCAAAAAGCAAAGGTAACTGAACTAAATTACTATCAACCCGTAGCACTCACTTCTGTCATCATGAAGTGCTTTGAGAGGCCCCCCTCGGGACGGTTGAGCTAATGTAGGCTAATGTGATTAGCACGAGGTTGTAAGTAATAAGAACATTTCCCAGGACACAGACATATCTGATGTGGGGAGAAAGCTTCAATTCTTGTTAATCTAACTGCACTGTCCAATTTACAGTAGATATTACAGTGAACGAATACCATGCTATTGTTTGAGGAGAGTGTACACTTATGAACCTGAAAATGTATTAATAAACCAATTAAGCACATTTGGGCAGTCTTGATACAAGATTTTAAACATAAATGAAATGGTTCATTATATCAGTCTAAAACTTTGAACATACACTGCTGCCATCTAGTGGCCAAACTGTAAAGTGCGCCTGGGCTGGAATAATACATTATGGTCTATCTCTTGCATTTCAAAATGATGGTGCAAATAGTATTATGGTATGATCTTTTAACAGATCTAATGTGTTAGTCTCTTAAATTGATTTAATATTTCCACAAACTTCAAAGTGGTTCCTTTGAAATGGTAATGCTTCAGGTTCTGAGCTACAGGCAGTTAGATTTGGGTATGTCATTTTAGGCGAAACTCAAAAAAAAGGGTCCGATCCATATTAAATCCTTATTAAGGATCATATCACCTCAACCTTACCTGACACACAAAACCCACTTCAATTTGCTTACTGCTCGAATGGATCCACAGAGAATGCAATTGTCTTCACACTGCACACTGCCCTATCCCATCTAGACAAGAGGAATACCTATGTAAGAATGATGTTCATTGACTATAGCCCAGTTTTCCTCACCATAGTACCCTCCAAGCTCATCATTAAGCTTGGGGCCCTAGGTCTGTACCCTGCCGTGTGCAACTGGGTCCAGGACTTCCTGACGGTGAAGGTAGGAAAGGAAACAGCACCTCCATTTCACTGATCCTCAACACAGGGGCCCCACAAGGGTGCTACGCAGCCTCCTCATGTACTCCCTGTTCACCCATGACTGTGTGGCCCCACACGCCTCCAACACAATCAGCAAGTTTTCAGACAACACAACAGTAGTAGGCCTGATTACCAACAATGATGAGACAGCTTACAGGGAGGAGGCGAGGGCCCTGGGAGAGTGGTGCCAGGAAAAGATCAACTCACTAAACATCAACAAAACAAAGGAGATGATGGTGGACTTCAGGAAACAGGAGGAGGAGCACGCCCCTATCCGCAACAACGGGACTACAGAGTTCCTCGCCGTACAAATCTCTGGCGAACTGAAATGGTCCACCTACACACACAGTGTGGTGAAGAAGGCACAATAGCGCCTCTTCAAACACAGGAGGCTGAAGAAATTTGGCTTGGCCTCAACACCCTCACAACTATTTTTACAGATGCACAATTGAGAGCATCCTGTCGGGCTCTATCACTTTTAGATTTGTGTGTATTGTTGTGAATTGTTAGAAACTACTGCACTGTTGGAGCTAGGAACGCAAGCATTTTGCTACACCTGCAATAACATCTGGTAAATATGTGTATGTGACCAATACAATTTGATTTGATTTGATATGGCGCCGAAGAGGATGGCTGATGTTTTACATGCTCCTACCCAGCTGTGCTATTTTGTTTGCTTTTATTGGTTGTTTGTAACTTATTTTTTTGCTTATTTTGTACATAATGTTGCTGCTACCGTCTGGACTTCTGAACAGCGATTACTCACCTCAAACTGGAAGAAGATTTTTCTTTAATGAGTCCGACGAGAAGGATATACTGCTTTCCCGGGAACAGGCCCAAATCCCCGTCATTCGCCTTCTGAGAATGAATAGGCAAGTAAGTAAACTCCCACTGCCATCCATTCTATTGGCCAACGTGCAATCATTGGAAAATAAAATTGATAACCTACGATCAAGATTATCCTACAAACGGGACATTAAAAACTGTAATATCTTATGTTTCACCGAGTCGTGGCTGTTCGGATTTTCCTTCCACCGGCAGAACAGAGAAGATACCTCTGGTAAGACGAGGGGTGGGGGTGTGTGTCTATTTGTCAATAACAGCTGGTGCGCAAAGTCAAATATTAAAGAAGTCTTGAGGTATTGCTCACCTGAGGTAGAGTACCTTATGATAAGCTGTAGACTACTAGAGTTCTCATCTACGTTATTTGTAGCCGTCTATTTACAGACCAATGCCGGACCGGCCCCCATTCACATTGACGTGGCTGTAGTGGAGAAGGTCTGGAGTTTCAGGTTCCTTGGTGTCCACATCACCAACGAACTATCATGATCCAAACACTCCAAGACAGTTGTGAGGAGGACACGACAAAACCTTTTCCCCCTCAAGAGGCCAAATTGATGTGACCGGTTGCATCACCGCCTGGTATGGCAACTGCTCGGCATCTGACCGTAACGGGTAGTGCGTACGGCCCAGTACATTAATGGGGCCAAGCTTCCTGCCATCCAGGACCGATATCCTATATAATAGGCGGTGTCAGAGGAAAGCCCCCAAAATTGTCAGACTCCAGTCACCCAAGTCATAGACTGTTTTCTCTGCTACCGCACGAAAAACGGTACCGGAGCACCAAGTCTATGACTAAAAGGCTCCTTAACAGTTTCTACTCCCCAGCCATAAGACTGCTGAACAATTAGTCAAATGGACACCAGACTATTTACATTGACCCCTCCATTTGTTTTGTACACTGCTGCTACTGTTGTTTATTATCTCTGCATAGTCACTTCACCCCTAATTACATGTACAAATGACCTTAACTAACCTGTACCCCTGCACACTGACTCAGTACCAAGTTTTTTACTTTAGTTTCTTTGGTAAATATTTTCTTAATTATTCTTGAATGACACTGTTGGTTAAAAGGACTTGTAAAGTCAGCATTTCACAGTAAGGTCTACATTTGTATTTGGTAAGGTTTGTATGTGACAAATAAAGTTTGATTTGATTTCTTGTGTTGTTCTTCCCAAACAATCATATATTTGGATTACCTCAATCTGACCTTTTACCTAACCCAAGTCTCGGCTTCCTCAAAATCAATAAAGAAATATGTTTACCGACTGTCTTTGATTCATGAGAGTCCTGCACCTGTATGCAAAGGCCAGTTTATTATGAAAAATGCAGTACTTCTCAAAGAAAGATGATAATGGGCCGGTTTCACAGACAGGGTTTAGAGGAAGCCAGGAGTAAGCCTTAATGTGTACTAGTAAACTAGGACATTTAAGTAACTTACACGGATGTGGCTTAGTTTTTTGCCTTAGTTAGTCGGAGACTATGGAGTAACGAAGTAAGGAAAGTAAGCCTAAATGAGAACACCTGGGTTAAGCCTGATTAGGTTAAGTATGAGCACCTGCTGTTGGTCTAATGGTGCTCATAAAAACCCGGAATGGAATAGAAAACACCATTACTGGTGTGAATCTTGACACAAAACAATGGCAAAGCGGCAATAATTCGTTCAAAAAACGTCAGAAAAAAACATTACTAAAAACAAATTGTGTCAAACCATTCAGATATTGAAAGTTTTAAAAAAAAACATACTACTGCTACTGAGCAAAATTAAGAGTAGTTTGGCTGCAATTTGCAGTGAATTCAATGCACATGAAAATGTAACCACAAACAAAGTACAACACCTTCAGGTGAGATATCTTCATTATTGTCCCTATTTAACATTCCTCATATTCATAATTTTTGTGACAGTCCTTACCGAATGAATTCTGCCTTCATAGACTGTGGAAGAACCTTAAACTGGCTTTAAAAAGAGAGAAAGCAGAGATCAGAAGAGAGATGTACTACTGGTGGTGGACAACTTAACCAACACAACACTGATGAAGGGAGTGACTTGCTGTCTGGAATAATAGAGCAACTGCAACCTCTGGATGGTATACCAGATGATGACCAACCTCTGGATGGTATACCAGATGATGACCAACCTCTGGATGGTATACCAGATGATGACCAACCTCTGGATGGTATACAAGATGATGACCAACCTCTGGATGATATAGCAGATGATGACCAACCTCTGGATGGTATACCAGATGATGACCAACCTCTGGATGGTATCCCAGATGATGACCAACCTCTGGATGGTATACAAGATGATGACCAACCTCTGGATGGTATACCAGATGATGACCAACCTCTGGATGGTATACCAGATGATGACCAATCTCTGGATGGTATACCAGATGATGACCAACCTCTGGATGGTATTCCAGATGATGACCAACCTCTGGATGGTATACAAGATGATGACCAACCTCTGGATGGTATACCAGATGATGACCAACCTCTGGATGGTATACCAGATGATGACCAACCTCTGGATGGTATACCAGATGATGACCAACCTCTGGATGGTATACCAGATGATGACCAACCTCTGGATGGTATACCAGATGATGACCAACCTCTGGATGGTATACCAGATGATGACCAACCTCTGGATGGTATACCAGATGATGACCAACCTCTGGATGGTATACCAGATGATGACCAACCTCTGGATGGTATACCAGATGATGACCAACCTCTGGATGGTATACCAGATGATGACCAACCTCTGGATGGTATACCAGATGACCAACCTGACCAACCTCTGGATGGTATACCAATGATGACCAACCTCTGATGGTATGACCAACCTCTGGATGGTATACCAGATGATGACCAACCTCTGGATGGTATACCAGATGATGACCAACCTCTGGATGGTATGACCAACCTCTGATGATGATGATGACCAACCTCTGGATGGTATACCAGATGATGACCAACCTCTGGATGGTATACCAGATGATGACCAACCTCTGGATGGTATACCCAGATGATGACCAACCTCTGGATGGTATACCAGATGATGACCAACCTCTGGATGGTATACCAGATGATGACCAACCTCTGGATGATGACCAACCTCTGGATGGTATACAACCTCTGGATGGTATACCAGATGATGACCAACCTCTGGATGGTATACCAGATGATGACCAACCTCTGGATGGTATACCAGATGATGACCAACCTCTGGATGGTATACAGATGATGACCAACCTCTGGATGGTATACAAGATGATGACCAACCTCTGGATGGTATACCAGATGATGACCAACCTCTGGATGGTATACAAGATGATGACCAACCTGGGTATATGGATGGTATACCAGATGATGACCAACCTCTGATGGTATACATGATGACCAACCTCTGGATGGTATACCAGATGATGACCAGATGATGATGACCAACCTCTGATGGTATACCAGATGATGACCAATGGTATACCTGATGACCAACCTCTGGATGGTATACAGATGATGACCAACCTCTGGATGGTATACCAGATGATGACCAACCTCTGGATGGTATACCAGATGATGACCAACCTCTGGATGGTATACCAGATGATGACCAACCTCTGGATGGTATACCAGATGATGACCAACCTCTGGATGGTATACCAGATGATGACCAACCTCTGGATGGTATACAGATGATGACCAACCTCTGGATGGTATACCAGATGATGACCAACCTCTGGATGGTATACCAGATGATGACCAACCTCTGGATGATGATGACCAACCTCTGGATGGTATACCAGATGATGACCAACCTCTGGATGGTATACCAGATGATGACCAACCTCTGGATGGTATACCATGACCAACCTGATGACCAACCTCTGGATGGTATACCAGATGATGACCAACCTCTGGATGGTATACCAGATGATGACCAACCTCTGGATGGTATACCAGATGATGACCAACCTCTGGATGGTATACCAGATGATGACCAACCTCTGGATGGTATACAAGATGATGACCAACCTCTGGATGGTATACCAGATGATGACCAACCTCTGGATGGTATACCAGATGATGACCAACCTCTGGATGGTATACAAGATGATGACCAACCTCTGGATGGTATACCAGATGATGACCAACCTCTGGATGGTATTCCAGATGATGACTAACCTCTGGATGGTATACCAGATGATGACCAACCTCTGGATGGTATACCAGATGATGACCAATTGGAATGTTCTGATGAATAACTGAGCAGCAATGGTACATATACCAAAGAAAGTAAATTGGTTACTTCCTTTGGTTAATATATTCCACTGTCTGTGTGAATCTTTATTCTTCTTCAGGACCATATGAGTTTATTTGTGCTTCTAACAGTGTTCTTTTTCCAGAGGAAAGGAATGTGAACAGGTTGGAAGAGCCAGTACACAGTGAGGGTGTAATGTGAACAGGTGGGAAGAGCCAGTACACAGTGAGGGTGTAATGTGAACAGGTGGGAAGAGCCAGTACACAGTGAGGGTGTAATGTGAACAGGTGGGAAGAGCCAGTACACAGTGAGGGTGTAATGTGAACAGGTGGGAAGAGCCAGTACACAGTGAGGGTGTAATGTGAACAGGTGGGAAGAGCCAGTACACAGTGAGGGTGTAATGTGAACTGGTTGGAAGAGCCAGTACACAGTGAGTGTGTAGCCTCCACATCTGCTATAGCATCCCTGAGAGAAGATACTGCCACCACCTTTCAGAAGAGAACAAAGAAGATGTCCATGCATGAAAAGTTAGCCAGATAATTTCATGAGCATAAATTGAAATATCTGAAGGAACAGCATGAAATGAAAATGAGAATTCTACAGGTTGAATTGGATATGAAGTTGGAAGAGAAAGGTATGGTCCAAAAAATATACAGTAATGAGACAATTGCGATTACCAGTCATTTTGAAAAATATGATATGTAAAAAATAAATGTTTTGTAATTTGGATATTCACGAGAGAAAGTTTTTTAATCACCATAAACTACATTTTAAACCAGTCTTGGTTTAGTCACTCATATAATTTTGCAGCACACTATTAGAATTTCGTACAGAACGATCATTTTCAAAGCAAAAATAAGCCAAAAAGACTACATTCCATATTTAAATGCATCTTATCTAGTTGAAGTGCTGCAATCTAACAGCAACTCGGTGTGCAAGTCCTCGTTGGTCATTGCCTTTCTCAGCCGTGGGCACATCTGCTTGATCCTGAGTCGAAGTGTATTGTGTAAACACTGGAATTGATTTTTCCATACTCCAAACATACTGACCATCCCTGTTGTGCAGATATGAGCTCTGTTGTATCTTTGCTGCTCAGCTGTTTTGGGGGATTTTTGTCTGGAGTGAATTAAACAGTTACTCTGACCACATCCACTGTCACCAAGTAGTAGTCCACTATGTTGTCCTGTCTGAAACTGAGCACACAATGAAGAGTTGAGAAAAATCATTGAAATAATAATTGTGAGTTGCACCTTTCCAATGGGCAACAATGCTTTGAAAACTCTAAATCAGGTGTTCATACACCCTGAACATTGATGGAGAACCAGTTGTTATGGTTACGGTACTCCTCAGCATCAGGAGTTTATGTAAAACCAGTTGTTATGGTTACGGTACTCCTCAGCATCAGGAGTTGATGTAAAACCAGTTGTTATGGTTACGGTACTCCTCAGCATCAGGAGTTGATGTAAAACCAGTTGTTATGGTTACGGTACTCCTCAGCATCAGGAGTTGATGGACACTTGATGGGAACATGACATCCATCTATACAGCCAATCACTCCTGGGAAGTGCCCATATTTATATAAATGCACTTTATAGATGGCTTGGCCAGCAACATCAGGAAACTTGATGTAAAGACTCCTCAGTTCACACATGGCCCTGCAGACTTTATAGTTGGCTTGGCCAGCAGCATCAGGAAACTTGATGAAAGGACTCCTCAGTTCACACATGGCCCTGGAGACTTTGTGACCTATTCTACACACAGTTGCTTCACTGGCACCACACAAATCACCCATTTTACGATGAAAGAGTCCAGATGTCAAAAACCTCAAAGTGATCAGAACTTGGAGATTATTGGGTAAAGGCCTTCCTCTTTAAAACAGAGAGGAAAGTCTTGGCTCTAGCTCAGATATTATCTCCAATGCATTTTCTTTGTGCATACAAATGCAGAAATGTAACGGATTACTTCTATCCACAAGTACTGGTCTGGCTGGCCTCTGTAGAGCATGTTGGTGTTCATTTAGATATTCCAAATAGTCCAGGCTCCCTCACAAACAGCACAAAGCAGAAGTTAAACCTGCCTCTTTGAATGATTCATCTAAGCTTCAATTTAGCCCTAGAGTAGCTCTAATCCTCCATCTTGCAATCAGGCTAAATCTACGACGATTTGAAGATAAATCTGTGCAAGTCGCTTTGAGTTAAGACAGCTCAAACAGGCATTTTAGTCTGGGACTAGACTTAAGCCTTGTTTGTGAAACCTGGCCCAATTATGTAGCAAATATCTATTTCCTACATCCAAGCAAAATAGATAAATAGGGCATAATAAGTGTTAGTTGATAAACAGTAGGTCGAGACAAGACACTCACTGATACAGAGGACTTGATATAAAACCTTCATCTAGATACGTACATAATCTCTCATCTCTGTCTGAATGTGCAGTCATCGATTTAAACAGGCCTGTAAATCATTGATACTCGGGCTTCATCTCTGTTGAAAGTCTGGAATAGAATCAATGAATGAATGTCAGCCATGGGAAGGGTGATCTTGGGAAGGATCCGTAGGAGAGCCTTGTACATCTACAGTATAGAAGCATGGGAAGGGAGATGTTGGGAAGGATCCATAGGAGAGCCTTGTACATCTACAGTATAGAAGCATGGGAAGGGAGATGTTGGGAAGGATCAAAATCAGATCTAATCAAATTTATTTATATAGCCCTTCGTACATCAGCTGATATCTCAAAGTGCTGTACAGAAACCCAGCCTAAAACCCCAAACAGCAAACAATGCAGGTGTAAAAGCACGGTGGCTAGGAAAAACTCCCTAGAAAGGCCAAAACCTAGGAAGAAACCTAGAGAGGAACCGGGCTATGTGGGGTGGCCAGTCCTCTTCTGGCTGTGCCGGGTAGAGATTATAACAGAACATGACCAAGATGTTCAAATGTTCATAAATGACCAGCATGAGAGCCTTGTACATCTACAGTATAGACGCATGGGAAGGGAGATGTTGGGAAGAGTAAGTTCTGGTATGATAATTGAATGAGTTTGACTGTTATTCATTCTGACCATCCATTGCACTTAACCTTATGGAAATGAATACAGCCAAATGTTTTATGCAAATTTCAACACAGGTGATTTATAACTAATTTAATGAGTTTTGTACAAAAGTGCAACATATTGGGTTGATTATTATACATAAGATAGTGGGATATATAACGTATTATGATGTATAAATCTAATCAAAGATTCCTCATGGCGAGTAGTTTATTTAAGGGGACTTTAAATATTCTGAGCAATATATCATCTCTGCAATGATTTAACACTTCCTTAAACAGCATTACTTGTTACACTTCTCAGTGTTAATATGTCACGTGCTGACCTAAGTTATCTTTGTTCTCTTTATTATTTTGGTTACATCAGAGTGTGACGAGGGTGGTATGTGTGTTGTTTGCCTTGTCTAGGGTTTTATGAACATATATGGAGGGTTTTGGTTTGTCTAGGTGTATATATAGGTCTATGGTGGCCTGAATTGGTTCCCAATCAGAGGCAGCTGTTTGTCGTTGTCGCTGATTGGGGATCCTATTTAGGTTGCCATTTTTCCTTGTTGTTTTTGTGGGTTATTGTCTTAGTGTAGTTGCCTGTCAGCACTCGTGTTAGTAGCGTCACGGTCGTTTTGTATAGTTTGTTCAGTGTTTATTCTGCATTAAAATAATTATGTGTTCTTATCACCCTGCGCGCCTTGGTCTCCTTGTTATGACAAACGTGACATAAGGTTGTGAATTCTCCCCATAGTAATGTATTCATGCCTAAAACAAAACAGGAGATTTACAACTGATTCTATTAAATTTAAACAAGTGTTATTTAATACATTTTAAACTTAACGTAAAAAAAATGTTATGTTTACTACAGCCATAAAAAGTAACTCCAGGCTTTTGATACAGTACCTCCGGTTACTATGTAGACATGGTTTTGAAATGCCTAAGTCTCAAAGTAAAAACTAAACAGGAAAACATGAACTAAGAACAAAGGAAGTATAAAACCTTGTAATGAAATATTAGTATGAACAGGAGATTGATGTTGATTGATGTTTCTTGTGTGAAATGTGACCCAACAAAAACTAAATATGCTCCATGCATTGTGTCAAGAAATGTCTCCACACCTCTGCCAATACAGATGGAGGATCTTAATTTGTTGCTGAGTATTTTCCTGCAGAGCAGTTAATGCAAACTTGTAGTCTATTCCATTTTTTTAAAGGCTTCTAAAGGTTATAATTTCCACTTTAAAATATCAGATTTTATTTGCCCTAACAAAAATATATCATGCCCTACAAAAATGTCCATTAATTATAATCCGCATAATCATTTACATTTCCTGTTTGCTGCAGGATTATTTTCCTGCTGTAGCAAACTGGATCAAATTAAGTTCCTACATCTGTTTATAATCTCATTGAATATAGCCAAAGAAAATGGTTAAATTTGATCTCTGAAATGATATTTACAATAAACGGTAGGGGGGTACTGTCACGACTTCTGCCGAAGTTGGTGCCTCTCCTTGTTCGAGCCGCGTTTGGCAGTCGACGTCACCGATCTACGTTTCTTTTTCCATTTGTTCTGTCTTGCTTGTACACACCTGGTTTCCATTACTTTATAATTGATTCCCTATTTAACCCTCTGGTTCCCACATGGTTTTATGCGTGTTTGTTCTTTGTTGAGTCGTCACTCTTTTGTGTCGAGCTGGAGTATTTTTCCCTGTTTGGAATGAGTTTGATTTATTCGAGTAGAGTACGTTTTTCCTCAGTTCTGTGTCCTGCGCCTGACACCATCCTATCCGCTGCACACTGACACATGACAGGGACACCACCTAGACTTGAAGAATAACCAACTGATGACTATCTATCTTCATCTCCACTACGAGTTGCAGTCAGCCAAACTACCTGCTAAGGTACACTCTGTCAGTCTGTGCTTATTATACCCATAAACTAAACGTAGTGGATTATACAGCCCTCTACAGTGTTAAACACACAGCAGAAATAATGGCTTTATAATTTATTACGATTTACAAAAAAACAATGCAGTTATGGGCAATTCCAGAGGAAAAATAGAACACTAAAAATAGAGCTAAAATAGAACATCTTAAAATAGATTAGAACATTTTAGAATACAGCTGATTTATGAAGCTCCCAGTTCATTTATACCATTAATGTCATAGTTGATTAGTTGCCAGCTATTTGGTCTAATGGCAGTGTGACATGGTTTATACCTCTTAATTATAGTTAGATTATTGCCTGCCTCGGCTGTTTCCAGTGGGAAAGCCCGGGTTGTGGACCAGCACTGTCAGCGTTTTCTGTTGCTGCCAAACTCAACTCAAGAGATCGCAACTTCATTGGTTGTTAAGCATAACATATGGAATGCCTCTCTTTCTCTCTCTGGCTCTCCCTCTCTCCGTCTCTGAATAATTACACCATTCTCAGAAGGCAGTGCCTATAGCCATTACGGTAAATTAGTAGGCTTGTCAATGTCTTCTTTTAGGAGTGCTGTAATCACCAATTTAGTTTTTAATTTTTAAATGCAGATTGTATGTTAACCAATTAATCGGGTAACTGAAAAACACAATCTAAATCGTATAACAGGCTTTTCTATAACTACCTATAATCAGACTAAGTAGGTAATGTGATCGCTTATTAATAAGAAAACATACCAGACAAATGTTTGGACACACCTACTCATTCAAAAGGTTTTTCTATATTTGTATTATTTTCTACATTGTAGAATAACAGTGAAGACATCAAAACTATTAAATAACACACATGGAATCATGTAGTAACCAACAAAGTGTTAAACATATCATAAGATATATTTTATATTTGAAATTCTTCAAGGTAGCCACCCTTTTTCTAGATGACAGCTTTGCACTCTCTTGGTATTCTCTTAACCAGCTTCATGAGGTAGTCACCTGGAATGCATTTCAATTAACAGGTGTGCCTTGTTTAAAAGTTAATTTGTGGAATTGTTTTCCTTCTTAATGGTAGGGATGGTATACAGAAGATAGCCCTATTTGGTAAAAGACAAAGTCCATATTATGGCAAGAACAGCTCAAATAATCAAAGAGAAATGAGAGTCCATCATTACTTGAAGACACGAAGGTCAGTAAATGCGGAATATTTCAAGAACTTTTACATTTTCTTCAAGCGCAGTCGCAAAAACCGTCAAGCGCTATTATGACACTGGGTCTCATGAGAAACACCAACGGAATGGAAGACCCAGAGTTACCCAGAGTTACCTCTGCTGCATTAGTTTCCAGACTCAGAAATTGCAGCCCAAATAAATGCTTCACATAGTTCAAGAAACAGACATATCTCAACATCAACGGTTCAGACTGTGGGAATCAGTCCTTCATGGTGGAATTGCTGCAAAGAAACACTACTAAAGGACACCAATAATAATAAGAGACTTGTTTGGGCAAAGAAACACGAGCAATGGACATTAGCCTAGTGGAAATCTGTCCTTTGGTCTGATGAGTCCAAATTTTAGATTTCTGGTTCTAACTGCCTTGTCTTTGTGACATGCAGAGAAGCTGAACGGATGATCTCCGCATATAAGGTTTCCACTGTGAAGCATGGAGGAGGAGGAGTGATGGTGTGAGGGTGCTTTTCTGGTGATGCTGTGAGTGATTTATTTAGAATTTAAGGCACACTTTACCAGCATGGCTACCACAGCATTCTGCAGCGATACACCATCCCATCTGGTTTGCACTTAGTGGGAGTATGTTTTGTTTTTCAACAGGACAACACACCTCCAGGCTGTGTAAGGGCTATTTGATCAAGAAGGAGAGTGATTGAGTGCTGCAACAGAAGAGCTGGCCTCCACAATCACCCGACCTCAACCCAATTGAGATAGTTTGGGATGAGTTTGAACCGCAGAGTGAAGGAAAAGCAGCCAACAAGTGCTCAGCATATGTGAACCGATTCAGGAAACTAGGCGTATGTCGCAAGTCACAACTTCACAGGAGAGCTGTCTGAACATAACATTTAAAAAAAATAAGGTTTTATCAAAATGCATTTTTTGGCAGAAATGCCTTCTCAAACGTAAACTTTAATTTGCCTTGGATCAAACGTTTCGGGTAGCCTTCCACAAGCTTCCCACAAGCTTGTGGAAGGCTGGGTGAATTTTGGAAGGCTGGGTGAACCCAAGTTGGGTGAATTGTGGTCCATTCCATCTGACAGAGCTGCTGTAACTGAGTCAGGTTTGTAGGTCTCCTTGCTGGCATAGGATTGAGGTCAGGGCTTTGTGATGGCCACTCCAATACCTTGACTTTGTTGTCCTTAAGCCATTTTGCCACAACTTTGGAAGTATGCTTGGGGTCATAGTCCATTTGGAAGACCCATTTGCGACCAAGCTTTAACTTCCTGACTGATGTCTTGAGATGCTGCTTCTGTCATGTTTTGTCATTGATTATCATGCCTTGTCCCTGTTCTTCTCCTTCTATTCGTTTCCCTCTGCTGGTCTTATTAGGTTCTTTCCCTCTTTCTATCCCTCTCTCTCCCCCTCCCTCTCTCACTCTCCCGCTCTCTCTTCTCTCTATGTTCCGTTCCTGCTCCCAGCTGTTCCTATTCCCCTAATCAATCATTTAGTCTTCCCACACCTGTTCCCGATCCTTTTCCCTGATTAGAGTCCCTATTTCTCTCCTTGTTATTCGTTTCTGCCCTGTCGGTTCCTTGTCTAGAATTCACCGTGCTGTGCTTGTGTATCGCCCTGTCGTGTCGTGTTTTCCTCAGATGCTGCGTGGTGAGCAGGTGTCTGAGTCTGTTTGGTTCAAGTGCCTTCCCGAGGCAACCTGCTGTTCACCTGCTGTTCAAGATCGAGTCTCCAGTTTGTCCTCGTCATTTCGAGTGAAAGTTGTGTTTTTTGATTGTATTTACTTTACTGGATTAAAGACTCTGTTTTCGCCAAGTCGCTTTTGGGTCCTCTTTCACCTGCATGACAGCTTCAATATATCCACATTATTTTCCTTCCTCATGACACCATCTATTTTGTGAAGTGCACCAATCCCTCCTGCAGCAAAGCACCCCCACAACATGATGCTGCCACCCCGTGCCTCACGGTTGGGATGGTGTTCTTTGGCTTGCATGCCTCCCCTTTTCCTCCAAACATAACGATGGTCATTATGGCCGAACCGTTTCTATTTTTGGTTCATCAGATCAAAGGACGTTTCTCCAAAAAGCACAATTTTTGTCCCGATGTGCAGTTGCAAACCGTAGTCTGGCATTTTTATGGCGGTTTTGGAGGAGTGGCTTCTTCCTTGCTGAGCGGCCTTTCAGGTTATGTCGATATAGGACTAGATACTTTTGTACCTGTTTCCTCCAGCATCTTTACAAGGTCCTTTGCTGTTGTTCCGGGATTGATTTGCACTTTTCGCACAATCTCTAGGAGACAGAACGCATCTCTTTCCTGAATGTTATGATGGCTGCGTGGTTCCATGGCGTTTATACTTGCATACTATTGTTTGTACAGATGAATGTGGAACCATTCAGATGTTTGGAAATTGCTCCCAATGATGAACCAGACTTGTGGAGGTTTACACATTTCTTTCAGAGGTCTTGGCTGATTTATTTTGATTTTCCCATGATGTCAAGCAAAGAGGCACTGAGTTTGAAGGTAGGCATTGAAATACATCCACAGGTCCACCTCCAATTGACACAAATTATGTAAATGAGCCTATCAGAAGTTTCTAAAGCCATGACATAATTTTCTGGAATTTTCCAAATGGTTTAAAGGCACAGTCGACTTAGTGTATGTAAACTTCTGACCCACTGGAATTGTGGTACAGTGAATTATAAGTTAAATAATCTGTCTGTAAACAATTACTTGTGCCATGCACAAAGTTGATGTCCTACCCGACTTGCCAAAACTGTAGTTTGTTAACAAGACATTTGTGGAGTGGTTGAAAAAAACGAGTTTTAATGACTCCAACCTAAGTTTATATTAACTTCCGACTTCAACTGTATGTTGACCTGTATGGCAGCTGTATGTTGAACTGTATGTTGAACTGTATGGCAACTGTATGTTGAACTGTATGTTGAACTGTATGGCAACTGTATGTTGAACTGTATGTTGAACTGTATGGCAACTGTATGTTGAACTGTATGTTGAACTGTATGTTGAACTGTATGGCAACAATGTTGAACTGTATGTTGAACTGTATGTTGAA
The DNA here is from genome assembly GCF_021184085.1 of Oncorhynchus gorbuscha. Classification (NCBI taxonomy): domain Eukaryota; kingdom Metazoa; phylum Chordata; class Actinopteri; order Salmoniformes; family Salmonidae; genus Oncorhynchus; species Oncorhynchus gorbuscha. The sequence goes on along the minus strand of NC_060179.1, from coordinate 7,898,179 downwards.
CTGTATGTTGAACTGTATGTTGAACTGTATGGCAACAATGTTGAACTGTATGTTGAACTGTATGTTGAACTGTATGTTGAACTGTATGGCAACAATGTTGAACTGTATGTTGAACTGTATGTTGAACTGTATGTTGAACTGTATGTTGAACTGTATGGCAACAATGTTGAACTGTATGTTGAACTGTATGTTGAACTGTATGTTGAACTGTATGTTGAACTGTATGGCAACAATGTTGAACTGTATGTTGAACTGTATGTTGAACTGTATGTTGAACTGTATGTTGAACTGTATGTTGAACTGTATGGCAACTATGTTGAACTGTATGGCAACTATGTTGAACTGTATGGCAACTATGTTGAACTGTATGTTGAACTGTATGTTGAACTGTATGTTGAACTGTATGGCAACAATGTTGAACTGTATGTTGAACTGTATGTTGAACTGTATGTTGAACTGTATGGCAACAATGTTGAACTGTATGTTGAACTGTATGTTGAACTGTATGGCGAACTGTATGGCGAACTGTATGGCAACTGTATGGCAACTGTATGGCAACTGTATGGCAACTGTATGGCGAACTGTATGTTGAACTGTATGTTGAACTGTATGTTGAACTGTATGTTGAACTGTATGTTGAACTGTATGTTGAACTGTATGTTGAACTGTATGGCAACAATGTTGAACTGTATGTTGAACTGTATGTTGAACTGTATGTTGAACTGTATGTTGAACTGTATGTTGAACTGTATGGCAACTGTATGTTGAACTGTATGTTGAACTGTATGTTGAACTGTATGTTGAACTGTATGGCAACTGTATGTTGAACTGTATGTTGAACTGTATGTTGAACTGTATGTTGAACTGTATGTTGAACTGTATGGCAACAATGTTGAACTGTATGTTGAACTGTATGTTGAACTGTATGTTGAACTGTATGTTGAACTGTATGTTGAACTGTATGGCAACTATGTTGAACTGTATGGCAACTATGTTGAACTGTATGGCAACTATGTTGAACTGTATGTTGAACTGTATGTTGAACTGTATGTTGAACTGTATGGCAACAATGTTGAACTGTATGTTGAACTGTATGTTGAACTGTATGTTGAACTGTATGGCAACAATGTTGAACTGTATGTTGAACTGTATGTTGAACTGTATGTTGAACTGTATGGCGAACTGTATGGCAACTGTATGGCAACTGTATGGCAACTGTATGGCAACTGTATGGCGAACTGTATGGCGAACTGTATGGCGAACTGTATGTTGAACTGTATGTTGAACTGTATGTTGAACTGTATGGCGAACTGTATGGCGAACTGTATGGCGAACTGTATGGCGAACTGTATGGCGAACTGTATGTTGAACTGTATGTTGAACTGTATGTTGAACTGTATGTTGAACTGTATGTTGAACTGTATGGCAACAATGTTGAACTGTATGTTGAACTGTATGTTGAACTGTATGTTGAACTGTATGTTGAACTGTATGTTGAACTGTATGGCAACAATGTTGAACTGTATGTTGAACTGTATGTTGAACTGTATGGCGAACTGTATGTTGAACTGTATGTTGAACTGTATGTTGAACTGTATGTTGAACTGTATGTTGAACTGTATGGCAACAATGTTGAACTGTATGTTGAACTGTATGTTGAACTGTATGGCAACAATGTTGAACTGTATGTTGAACTGTATGGCAACAATGTTGAACTGTATGTTGAACTGTATGTTGAACTGTATGTTGAACTGTATGTTGAACTGTATGTTGAACTGTATGGCAACAATGTTGAACTGTATGTTGAACTGTATGTTGAACTGTATGTTGAACTGTATGTTGAACTGTATGTTGAACTGTATGTTGAACTGTATGGCAACTGTATGGCAACTGTATGTTGAACTGTATGGCAACAATGTTGAACTGTATGTTGAACTGTATGTTGAACTGTATGTTGAACTGTATGTTGAACTGTATGTTGAACTGTATGTTGAACTGTATGTTGAACTGTATGTTGAACTGTATGGCAACAATGTTGAACTGTATGTTGAACTGTATGTTGAACTGTATGTTGAACTGTATGTTGAACTGTATGTTGAACTGTATGTTGAACTGTATGTTGAACTGTATGTTGAACTGTATGGCAACAATGTTGAACTGTATGTTGAACTGTATGTTGAACTGTATGTTGAACTGTATGTTGAACTGTATGTTGAACTGTATGTTGAACTGTATGTTGAACTGTATGGCAACAATGTTGAACTGTATGTTGAACTGTATGGCAACAATGTTGAACTGTATGTTGAACTGTATGGCAACAATGTTGAACTGTATGTTGAACTGTATGTTGAACTGTATGTTGAACTGTATGTTGAACTGTATGTTGAACTGTATGTTGAACTGTATGTTGAACTGTATGTTGAACTGTATGGCAACAATGTTGAACTGTATGTTGAACTGTATGTTGAACTGTATGTTGAACTGTATGTTGAACTGTATGTTGAACTGTATGTTGAACTGTATGTTGAACTGTATGTTGAACTGTATGGCAACAATGTTGAACTGTATGTTGAACTGTATGGCAACAATGTTGAACTGTATGTTGAACTGTATGGCAACAATGTTGAACTGTATGTTGAACTGTATGTTGAACTGTATGTTGAACTGTATGTTGAACTGTATGTTGAACTGTATGTTGAACTGTATGTTGAACTGTATGGCAACTGTATGTTGAACTGTATGGCAACTGTATGTTGAACTGTATGGCAACAATGTTGAACTGTATGTTGAACTGTATGTTGAACTGTATGTTGAACTGTATGGCAACTGTATGTTGAACTGTATGTTGAACTGTATGTTGAACTGTATGTTGAACTGTATGTTGAACTGTATGTTGAACTGTTGAACTGTATGTTGAACTGTATGTTGAACTGTATGTTGAACTGTATGGCAACAATGTTGAACTGTATGTTGAACTGTATGTTGAACTGTATGTTGAACTGTATGTTGAACTGTATGGCAACAATGTTGAACTGTATGTTGAACTGTATGGCAACAATGTTGAACTGTATGTTGAACTGTATGGCAACAATGTTGAACTGTATGTTGAACTGTATGTTGAACTGTATGTTGAACTTGAACTGTATGTTGAACTGTATGTTGAACTGTATGTTGAACTGTATGTTGAACTGTATGGCAACAATGTTGAACTGTATGTTGAACTGTATGTTGAACTGTATGTTGAACTGTATGTTGAACTGTATGTTGAACTGTATGTTGAACTGTATGTTGAACTGTATGTTGAACTGTATGGCAACAATGTTGAACTGTATGTTGAACTGTATGTTGAACTGTATGTTGAACTGTATGTTGAACTGTATGGCGAACTGTATGTTGAACTGTATGTTGAACTGTATGTTGAACTGTATGTTGAACTGTATGTTGAACTGTATGGCAACAATGTTGAACTGTATGTTGAACTGTATGGCAACAATGTTGCCAAAAAAGTTCAAGACTTATTGTTTCCTTTCAAATTAATTCAAAACTACTTTCTGCTACTTTCTTAGACTATACAGGTGCAATCTCTTGCTAAAAAATGTGTATTTACACCTATGCAGTACCTCTAGCAATAGTAATACTAAACTTCAACTTTAGTAAAGAAAAATAATAATGACAGGTGTGTGTCCACTCAGTCCTTCTGCATTATGAAGGAGGAAAACCAAGATATTCACGAAGTTTGCGATGAATGACATGTATCTTCATGCAAAATAGATTTGGGGTTTAAATTTCAATTAATCTGCTTTATTATAGGGGTTTAGTGAAGGCGGGTCATTTTGGAGTGAAGTATACAGAATGTTAAGACGACCACTCTAATTTTGGCAAATTATTTTCATTTCAAGTTAGTGTACTGTTAGCTAGCTAGCTAATGTTAGCTGGCTGGCTCGCTAACTAACGTTACGTCATGCGTTGGGATTCATTGTTTACCTAGCTAGCTATCTAGCTAAATTTCTTAACAAAAGACTCTCGTTTTGGCCTCCCGGGAGATGCAGTGGTCTAGGGCACTGCATCACAGTGCTAGCTGTGCCACCAGAGAATCTGGGTTTGAGCCCAGGCTCTGTCGCAACCGACCGAGGTCCATGGGGCAATGCACAATTGGCCTGGCGTCGTCCGGGTTTGGCCGGTAGGGATATCCTTGTCTCATCGCGCACTAGCGACTCCTGTGGAGGGCCGGGCGCAGTGCGGCTGGCTTCTGGGTTGGATGCGAGCTGTGTTAAGAAGCAGTGCGGCTTGGTTGGGTTGTGTTTCGGAGGAAGCATGGCTTTTGACATTCATCTCTCCCGAACCCGTACGGGAGTTGTAGCGATGAGATAAGATAGTAACTACTAACAATTGGATACCACGAAATTGGGGAGAAAAGAGGGTAAAAGAAAACATTTTTAAAAAACTCTCGTTTTAGTGTTGCAGAGCGCAGAATAACTGATGCATTTTTGAACGCTAAACACACTTTGAATGTGTCGGGTGTCACCAAACGTCGGCAACGAAGCGTAATTCAATTGTTGCAAGCAGCACAGGTACAGTCATTAACACTCTGGATAACATGAAAAGGCATAACCAGCTCTGCTAGGGCGAGTAAAATGGTCAGAGTGGGGTGTTCTCTCATTTTGTGTCTGGAAGTAGCTAGCCAATGTTAGCCAGTTAGCTTGGGTGCTTGACTTTAGTTATGAGGTCAGCGTTTCGGACCAACCCTACCTATTGGCCAGAGCGTCCAGTGTGCGCTCCGAACACGAAACCACAGAGGGATAAGGCGAGTAATGTTCAGTGAGCTGTTCTCTCTCTCTCTCTCTCACATGTCTGGAAGTAGCTGGCAAGTTAGTACAGAACGCACTGTTCAATCCTTAAAGAGATGGGTGGTGCTAAGGCTTAAGAGGGAACAATGCTGAATGGGTGTAGACAAGGAAGGGCTCTCCAATAGTAGCACCAAAACACTGATAGACGGTTTTCTCAAAAGTGAGTTTACAAGTTGATCAACTTTCAAAGCAGAATTATTTTCTCATTGTATACCATTTTGTAGCTTTGAGTCGCTATGTTTATCCGATGTAAAAAACAGAATTTCAAATGTTGCTACATAAGACCGAATCCAGGTGGTGAGACATACGTGGGAACTCCTTCAAGACTGTTGGAAAAGCATTCCTCATGAAGCTGGTTGAGAGAATATTAAGAGTGTTGAAAGCTGTCATCAACGCAAAGGGTGGCTACTTTGAAGAATTTAAAATATAAAATATATTTTGATTTGTTCAACACTTTTTTTGGTTACTAACATGATTCAACTTTACTACATGTTATTTCACAGTTTTAATGTCTTCACTATTATTCTACAATGTAGAAATTAGTAAAGAAAAACCCTTGATTGAGTAGGTGTGTTCAAACTTGTGACTGGTACTGTACATTTGATTAGAAGTTACAAAGGTTTTACATCAATACAAAATATGTATTATCAATATTTTAAAACGCAACAAATAAGCTGTGGCCTGTTTACCGCTTCAAGGTTCCCAGCAAAAGGCAATAAAAGACCAGATAGAAAGTCAGGTCTGCATATTAAAAGGGAGTCGTATCCCGGAATGATTCACAATCTGGCCGGGAAGGTGCAAAGTGAAGCTGACGGACAGGGAAAGAAGGAAGTGGGGAAAAGAAAGAAGGGGATGAAGAAATACATCCATTGGAAATGAATGATTGAGACGGCACTCGAGCTAAAATACATTTAACATCCGACACTGTAGAGGAAATGAGAGAAGAAGACGGGGAGGAGAGACGAAGGAGGGAATACATTACAGCATTGCACTCGAGATGTGTACTGTCCTGAGAGTGCAAGCTGGGGAAGTGTGAAGCTGCCATAGTGCGCTTATAAAGCAAATGTGTGTGGAGAAGTGGGGAGCTCGGCTAGCAAAGTGCTAGCAATGTAGGGATCTACGGCTAGCGAGGTGCTAATTATTGGGGAGCTACAGCTTGCTAGGTGCTAACAAAGTGCTAGCAATGTAGGGATCTACGGCTAGCGAGGTGCTAATTATTGGGGAGCTACAGCTTGCTAGGTGCTAACAAAGTGCTAGCAATGTAGGGATCTACGACTAGCGAGGTGCTAATTATTGGGGAGCTACAGCTTGCTAGGTGCTAACAAAGTGCTAGCAATGTAGGGATCTACGGCTAGCAAGGTGCTAATTATTGGGGAGCTACAACTTGCGAGGTGCTAACAAAGTGCTAGCATTGGCAGAGTAACATGTCACAAAAGAAGGTAAGATAAAACTATATCAAAAACACAAAACTGACAGCATCAAGACTTTGCAAGGCTCCACAACTTTTTTTTCCCATTACATCTAGAGTATTGGCTATCAATGGATTTGCTTTTTTTTCGGGCCTACACTGAAAAAAATTACCCATTAGCTGTGTTAACACACTGACATTCGGATCATTATCACCTACATCAACCGTGATGTTGATTTACCAAAGGAGAAAGCTAACATTACCTGTTAGCCGTGGACTGACGTTTCCCATTAGTTTGGCGTGTTAACCGTGTCAAGCTGGAGTATCATCACACCACACAGAGACGTTTGGCTTAATCATCTTTTAAAAGGCAGTGTGGAGTTCTGCAGCATAGTAGTCTAGCTCTGTCTGTCTGTCTGTCTGTCTGTCTTGGTTCTTTCAAACTTTGTTGTTCCCTTAGGAGTGGATAGTAAGGCAGCAACAACAACAATATGCAGCAACAACAACAGCTTCCAGAGAGTTAAACTCAGCAGTCTACAGAATACATTCTATCTAATGAAGACATCCTGAGCAAGATCCTGTACTGCTGTCTCACAGCTAAAGGACTGAAATACCACCAGAGTCAGAGAAAAGTGAATCAAGCAACACACAGACACCCCTCCTAAAGAAGAGAGAGGGTATTAGTTCATCCATCACTACCCTCTCTGGAACCCAAAGAGGGCAGGAAATCCATCCCTCACAATTTGAAACAATATTCTCTCCATCTTTGTCATCGCCCGATTGCAGAATTGCCACAAATGTCCCCACAGAAACTGGTTCAGTAGTCTATGTCAGCTCTCTGGCAGGCAGGCAGGCAGTCACAACAATAGCTGATATTTTTTGAAGGGAGGAGACTTCAGCTCAGCAACGGCCTTCTCTTGCCAAGTGTTGTCCTCTGTCCACGTGAGATTCTGTGTGTCAAAGTATAGATGTAGGATCCTAATTGGATCAATCTTTTGTTGCTGAGAATTTTCCGGCACCACAGGAACTGCAGAAGGGCTTCATGATTTACATAAATACACTGAATTTAATAGCAGTACTTAATTGTACATTTGATGGACCCTAATTTTGGCCAGCTAATAGCTTAACCACTGATCAATTCACATTATGGACTAAACGTTACAATCCTGATGCTGCAGGATTATTTTGCTGCGGCAATACGGGTCAAATTAAGATCCTTCATCTGTGTTGTTGTGATCAGAACGGGCTAGGATGGATTGATTGTCCAGAAGCAGCATGTCACTATCTGACATTATGGAAAGAGGTTTCTGTACACAACGTAGCAGAAATCATTGTCCATCTTTCATGCCTACAGTACATACAGGTGTAGGATCTTAATTTGATTAGTTTCATCACAGGAGTAAAATAATCCTGCAGCAGGAGGATTTGATTTATAATAAAAGTGATCATTTCTATTGGGAAATTAGTTTTTGATAGGCTACACAGTAGGCTGGTTTAGGTGAAGCCTAAAGATGCATTTTGGATTCACTTATGTAGGTGTCAGACGAAGGCCCTAAAAATTGTCAAAGACTCCAGCCACCCAAGTCATAGACTGTTGACTCTGCTACCGTACAGCAAGTGGTACCAATGCACCTATTCTGGAACCAACAGGACCCTGACCAGCTCTACGCCCAAGTTATAAAACTGCTAAATAATCTTAGCAAAAAAAAGAACCGTCCCCTTTTCAGGACGCTGTCTTTCAAAGATAATTCATAAAAATCCAAATAACTTCACAGATCATAGATTCACAGATCTTCACTGTAAAGGGTTTAAACACGGTTTGCCATGCTTGTTCAATGAACCATAAACAATTAATGATCATGCACCTGTGGAACAGTCGTTAAGACACTAACAGTTTACAGACGGTAGGCAATTAAGGTCACAGTTATGAAAAATTAGACACTAAAGAGGCCTTTCTACCGAAGAAAAAAAAGATGCCCAGGGTCCCTGCTCATCTGTGTGAACGTGCCTTAGGCATGCTGCAAGGAGGCATGAGGACTGCAGAAGTGACCAGGGCAATACATTGCAATGTCCGTACTGTGATACGCCTAATACAGCGCTACAGGGAGACAAGACAGACAGCTGATCGTCCTCGCAGTGGCAGAACACGTGTAACAACACCTGCACAGGATCAGTACATCCGAACTTCACACTTGTGGGACAGGTGCAGGATGACAACAACAACTGCCCAAGTTACACCAGGAACCCACAATCCCTCCATCAGTGCTCAGACTGTCCGCAATAGGCTGAGAGAGTGACATTTATTTGGATACATAACAATGAGCTAATGAGGCACGATGTTTAGAGGAGCTAACCAACATCACAGCTAAAACAATAACTTCATACTGAAGCTGGAGAATCTGCCAACTAGCTGCACTTAATTTCATTTTACCTTATTTCAATTGACAATTTCTTTGAATATATCCATAAAAATTATGTCAGCTGGTACCCTGTGTATATAGCCTAGTTATCATTACTCAGTACTGGTACCCTGTGTATATAGCCTAGTTATCATTACTCAGTACTGGTACCCTGTGTATATAGCCTAGTTATCATTACTCAGTACTGGTACCCTGTGTATATAGCCTAGTTATCATTACTCAGTACTGGTACCCTGTGTATATAGCCTAGTTATCATTACTCAGTACTGGTACCCTGTGTATATAGCCTAGTTATCATTACTCAGTACTGGTACCCTGTGTATATAGCCTAGTTATCATTACTCAGTACTGGTACCATGTGTATATAGCCTAGTTATCATTACTCAGTACTGGTACCATGTGTATATAGCCTAGTTATCATTACTCAGTACTGGTACCATGTGTGTATATAGCCTAGTTATCATTACTCAGTACTGGTACACTGTGTATATAGCCTAGTTATCATTACTCAGTACTGGTACACTGTGTATATAGCCTAGTTATCATTACTCAGTACTGGTACCCTGTGTATATAGCCTAGTTATCATTACTCAGTACTGGTACCCTGTGTATATAGCCTAGTTATCATTACTCAGTACTGGTACACTGTGTATATAGCCTAGTTATCATTACTCAGTACTGGTACACTGTGTATATAGCCTAGTTATCATTACTCAGTACTGGTACCCTGTGTATATAGCCTAGTTATCATTACTCAGTACTGGTACCCTGTGTATATAGCCTAGTTATCATTACTCAGTACTGGTACCCTGTGTATATAGCCTAGTTATCATTACTCAGTACTGGTACCCTGTGTATATAGCCTAGTTATCATTACTCAGTACTGGTACCCTGTGTATATAGCCTAGTTATCATTACTCAGTACTGGTACCCTGTGTATATAGCCTAGTTATCATTACTCAGTACTGGTACCCTGTGTATATAGCCTAGTTATCATTACTCAGTACTGGTACCCTGTGTATATAGCCTAGTTATCATTACTCAGTACTGGTACCCTGTGTATATAGCCTAGTTATCATTACTCAGTACTGGTACCATGTGTATATAGCCTAGTTATCATTACTCAGTACTGGTACCATGTGTATATAGCCTAGTTATCATTACTCAGTACTGGTACCATGTGTGTATATAGCCTAGTTATCATTACTCAGTACTGGTACACTGTGTATATAGCCTAGTTATCATTACTCAGTACTGGTACACTGTGTATATAGCCTAGTTATCATTACTCAGTACTGGTACCCTGTGTATATAGCCTAGTTATCATTACTCAGTACTGGTACCCTGTGTATATAGCCTAGTTATCATTACTCAGTACTGGTACACTGTGTATATAGCCTAGTTATCATTACTCAGTACTGGTACACTGTGTATATAGCCTAGTTATCATTACTCAGTACTGGTACCCTGTGTATATAGCCTAGTTATCATTACTCAGTACTGGTACCCTGTGTATATAGCCTAGTTATCATTACTCAGTACTGGTACCCTGTGTATATAGCCTAGTTATCATTACTCAGTACTGGTACCCTGTGTATATAGCCTAGTTATCATTACTCAGTACTGGTACCCTGTGTATATAGCCTAGTTATCATTACTCAGTACTGGTACCCTGTGTATATAGCCTAGTTATCATTACTCAGTACTGGTACCCTGTGTATATAGCCTAGTTATCATTACTCAGTACTGGTACCCTGTGTATATAGCCTAGTTATCATTACTCAGTACTGGTACCCTGTGTATATAGCCTAGTTATCATTACTCAGTACTGGTACCCTGTGTATATAGCCTAGTTATCATTACTCAGTACTGGTACCATGTGTATATAGCCTAGTTATCATTACTCAGTACTGGTACCATGTGTATATAGCCTAGTTATCATTACTCAGTACTGGTACCATGTGTGTATATAGCCTAGTTATCATTACTCAGTACTGGTACACTGTGTATATAGCCTAGTTATCATTACTCAGTACTGGTACACTGTGTATATAGCCTAGTTATCATTACTCAGTACTGGTACCCTGTGTATATAGCCTAGTTATCATTACTCAGTACTGGTACCCTGTGTATATAGCCTAGTTATCATTACTCAGTACTGGTACACTGTGTATATAGCCTAGTTATCATTACTCAGTACTGGTACACTGTGTATATAGCCTAGTTATCATTACTCAGTACTGGTACCCTGTGTATATAGCCTAGTTATCATTACTCAGTACTGGTACCCTGTGTATATAGCCTAGTTATCATTACTCAGTACTGGTACCCTGTGTATATAGCCTAGTTATCATTACTCAGTACTGGTACCCTGTGTATATAGCCTAGTTATCATTACTCAGTACTGGTACCCTGTGTATATAGCCTAGTTATCATTACTCAGTACTGGTACCCTGTGTATATAGCCTAGTTATCATTACTCAGTACTGGTACCCTGTGTATATAGCCTAGTTATCATTACTCAGTACTGGTACCCTGTGTATATAGCCTAGTTATCATTACTCAGTACTGGTACCCTGTGTATATAGCCTAGTTATCATTACTCAGTACTGGTACACTGTGTATATAGCCTAGTTATCATTACTCAGTACTGGTACACTGTGTATATTTATTTCTCTATTTTCTTTCTCTGTGCGTTGATGGGAAGAACCCATGAGTAAGCATTTACTGTTAGTCTAAATCAAATCAAAGTGTATTTATCGTAATATAACAGGTACCTTACAATAAACATCTTACTTACAGGCTCTAACCAATAGTGCAAAAACAGTTATTAGGTGAACAACAGGTAAGTAAATAAATAAAAACAACAGTAAAAAGACAGGCTATATACAGTAGAGGGGCTATATACAGTAGAGGGGCTATATACAGTAGAGGGGCTATATACAGTAGAGGGGCTATATACAGTAGATGGGCTATATACAGTAGAGGGGCTATATACAGTAGAGGGGCTACATACAGACCACGGTTAGTCAGGCTGATTGAGGTAGTATGTACATGTAGATATGGTTAAAGTGACTATGGATATATGATGAACAGAGAGTAGCAGTAGCGTAAAAGAGGGGTTGGTGGGTGGCGGGACACAATGCAGATAGCCCGGTTAGCCAATGTGCAGGAGCATTGGCTAGTCGGGCCAATTGTTTGTCTACACCTGTTGTTTACGAAGTATGGGTCAAATACAATGTCATTTTATTTAGTTTTATTTAATAGTGGAGACCAATATCTATCTTGTGTTAATAAGTTATATACAATGACGGTTGTTGATGTGTATGGCTGCATTTCAGATTCGCAGTAGTAGTGTCACGTTTTGACCTTTATTTCCTTTGTTTTGTCATTATTTAGTATGGTCAGGGCGTGAGTTGGGGTGGGCAGTCTATGTTTGTTTTTCTATGTTTCGGCCTAGTATGGTTCTCAATCAGAGGCAGGTGTCATTAGTTGTCTCTGATTGAGAATCATACTTAGGTAGCCTGGGTTGCACTGTTTGTTTGTGGGTGATTGTCTATGTTAGTGGCTTGTGTCAGCACAGGTCTCATTTGTAGCGTCATGGTCGTCATTGGTTTTTTGTTACTCTTAAAGTGTTCATTAAAATTCAAATTCACCATGAACACATACCACTCCGCATATTGGTCCTCTGATCCTTCTCGCCTCTCCTCTTCAGATGAAGAGGAGGAAGACCGTGACAAGTAGGGAAATTAGGGAAGTAGTAGGGAATTTATATTGCCTGCTTCTTTAGCATTTCAGCGAGCGAGAGAAAACGAGTCCTGTGGCTTTTCAGTGAATTTATGTAAATCACGAGGCTCATTTGAAATTCTCAGCGACTACAGAGTGATCAAATTTAGATTCTACATCTGTATAGTACCGGAGCTGTATGTTCCGTTTCAATGTTTTTGTCTATGTGCGAAGATGACTGTGGGTCAAGTGTCACAAGATGTAATCTGTCCCTGCCTTCTTGCCTTTCCTTCCTTCCTTCCTTCCTTCTTTCCTTCATTCTTCCTTATTTCCTTTCCTTTTCCTTCTTAACCTTTCCTTCCTTCTTTCCCTCCTTATTCCTTCTTTCCTTTCCTTAATTCTTCCTTATTTCCTTTCCTTTGTTTTTTCCTTTCCTTTTCCTTCTTTCCTTTCCTTCCTTCTTTCCCTCCTTATTCCTTCTTTCCTTTCCTTCATTCTTTCCTTCCTTCATTGAACATACTGTTTAACTTCAGACATGCACACAGAAACATCTAATAAGATAAACATTGGTACACATTTCAAGGTTGAGATGTCTACCAGGGCTAACTGCAACAGCTAATAGCACCCTGGAATTAAATCTGATATAGAAAGTGCAGTAAGTAGAGAGACAGAAAAACCCTAGGACAAACACGAGGACAAACACGAGGAAAAACACTGGGACAAACACTGGGACAAACACTGGGACAAGCACTGGGACAAGCACTGGGACAAACACTGGGACAAGCACTGGGACAAACACTGGGACAAACACTGGGACAAACACTGGGACAAGCACTGGGACAAACACTGGGACAAGCACTGGGACAAACACTGGGACAAGCACTGGGACAAGCACTGGGACAAACACTGGGACAAACACAAGGACAAACACTGGGACAAACACTGATCTTGTTACAGCAAGTCTTGTCAGACTTGTCTTGTCAGAGACTTCTGAGTTTTCACCAGACTGATATTCAGCTCGGCTGGTATAATTCTAGTCTCTTTCACCTTCAATATTGAAGCTTAACTTATTCATCTGAGAAATACACAATGTGAATGTGGATGAATCTTCAATGGCAAGTTCAAAACTGCCATTGGTATAAAATGTGACCTCGATATGCAGGCGTATTTTATGTGGTTTCAATGTCTTATTTTGGAGCGTATGTTTGGGTGACTGGAATCTTTTTTGTGGGCCTTCCTCTGACACTGCTTAGTATTTAGGTCCTGGGTGGGAGGAAGCTTGGCCCCAGTAATGTATTGGGCCGTACACACTACCCTCTGTAGTGCCTTACGGTCGGATGCCGAGCAGTTGTCATACTAGGCAGTATTGATGGCTTGCAACGTTCTTATCCCTTGCTTGCTAGCTAGCCAACCTCGGCTAACACATTCGCGTCAAACAGTTTAGCCAGAATAGCAGCAAAGTAGCTGTGTTTGTTTCAGCTGTTTTCTAGTGATTTTTTTTGGGGATACATCCATGACAAAGAGCCATTGATGTGTTCTCTCGCCAGGACTATGTTCAGGGGAGCTAGCCAACAACACAGCTGACACAATCACTTCAAACTGAAGCTGGAATGACAGCAGACAGCAGACAGCAGACTAGCTGCAGTTCATGTTTTCTATTGGCATTGCTTTGTAAAGATCCATAAAAAAATCTGCTTATTCATTTTTTGGACAGGCTGAGAAAAGCTGCCTTCTTTCTTGTCTAGACTCCCAACCCCCAACATGTTCATTACTACCGGATAGCTGGAGATCAAATTTCAAAATTGAAACAATGTTGCATATGTCGTACACACAGCAAGGTTAATACAAATCTTAGCTGTTAAAATCAAATAAATAGCTGTGACCTAAAATAAGTGTTGTATTGTGAAGGATAACATTTTTAAAATACATGTTAAACAAACAAAAAGAATATGGACATATTGTCTCGATGCATTTTACAGTGGAGATCAAGTTTATAAATCGCCTGGCTGGGCTGATGAGAAAGTGGATTGCACAGTGAGGTAGGCATTTCAACGTAATTGATTTAGCAAGTGGAAACTTGTGGAATAGACACTGGTTGGAATGCTCCATTATGAATGTTGTGAAGATACCCTTGAAGGTAAGGTCACCAATATCCTCCACAAGCCCCATGTTAACAAGGCCCAGGTGTCTCCCTGGGAGACCAATGGGTGACTCTGACAGCACTGAATTAATTGGTATGCCTCTGAGAGGTTGTTCTCTAATAACATATTGATCGTCCAGGTCTGATATGCAAATCATCTGACACGGTGTCGCTCCCAGGTGAAACGAATGCTCCCATGAATACCTTATCCCAGCCCTGTTGATTAGAGAAAGTATTTGGCCCAGTGATCACACTGAACCACAGTGTCAGGTGTTCTTCCTTGAACCGTGTCAGGATCCTTGTTTTGTTATGATCAGACCGACATACAGATTTAACTTAAAACTGGCTTCAACATAAAGGCTAGGCGTCCCGCTAGCAGGACAACTTCCGGTGAAATTCAAATAAATAATCATAACAATTATGGATATTAAACATTTAGGTGCGTCTTATATTGGTTGAAAGCTTAAATTCTTGTTAATCTAACTGCACTGTCCGATTCACAATACGCTTTACAGCGAATGCATGCCATGCGATTGTTTGAGGACAGCACCCCACATATTTTTCCAACGGCACAGGTTTCATCAATTCACAAATAGCGATTAAATATTCACTTAATTTTTGAAAATCTTCCTCTGATTTGTCTTCCAAAGGGTCCCAGCTATAGCATGTACTGTCATTTAGTTAGATAAAAATCCTTCTTTATATCCCAAAAAGTCAGTTTAGTTGGCGCCATCGATTTGAGTAATCCCCCTCGTTCAACATGCCAAGATAGGAATTCGAAACTCTACCCCTAAACTTTGTTTCAACAAGTTCAAATACGTTTCTACTCAAACAACATATACCCTAAAATGTAATTAAACTACAATATTTCATACGGAAAGAAGTATATTCAATAGGAAAACAATATTCGCGGGTCCTCTTCATCGCATGCACACATGAATTTCCAAGTCAGTGTACCAGTACTAAAACTCATATTTCTTACTCGTTTTGGAAGAAACAAGCCTGAAACCTTGAATATTGAGTGGTGACACCCAGGAAAAGCCATAGAAAGTGCATACTATGAGCTAGATTGAATTATTTCCCTATATTTCCCATTGGAAGAGCAGGGGCTCAAAAAACAAAAACATTTTGCTTGGTTTTTCTTTGGATGTTCTCCTACTATATCTATTGTGTTATAGTCTCCTACATTATTTTAACATTTCTACAAACTTCACAAAGTGTCTTTCCAACGGTACCAATTATTTGCATATCCTGGCTTCAGGACCTGAGTAGCAGGGCAGTTCACTGGGCACTGGGCACGTCAGCCAGGCGGAAATTGAGAAAAAAGGACCCGAGCCCTAAAGAAGTAAAGAGGAGTTTGCTGGCGTTTTGGTCAGAGTTGTGGGAAACCCTTCTAAGTCTAAGGTTGTGGTGCTTTCGCAGAGGAGAGACATTTATAGACTGTGCTGAAAGTCTTCCTCAATCTTTCACACAATCATAGTTCAGAGCCACCATAACTTTGGCTTCAAGGATGAACTCAATATGCCTTTACCACTGATAGATCTGAAAGATCAATATGCAGCCATTATTTTTAAAAAGAAAAGTGTTGTGCCACTGCCATCATGTGTCTATTATCTAACTCGGGTCAAAGTTCAAAAGCTATTGGAGTGGTCTCTTTTCCAGCTTAACTGAAGCAGTAAAATGTTGAAATAAGTGGTCGGTGAAAACCTGTATTGACTGGCAAATGTCATCCTTTAACAAGGTCTAATGAAGGACAAATGAGGCACTCTGTATTAGATGTGACCAGGAGCACGAAGTGGCACTCAGCCAAGCAGGCTAGACCAGACTGACTGTTTATTCTATGGCAATGTTTCTGTCACCTTTGACCTTTTCACTCAAGTATGTATATGTATGGCAACAAACGGAATGCCTTTACGCATTATGAGGGGTTGGGTATCTGTCCTTTACATAGCAAAATGCCATTGGATCTTACAGTTTTTTACAATCGCTAAGACCCCTTTCTCAATACTTGGGTCACTTTTTTCAAAACTCGTCACACAGTGAGTACAACAGACTTCTATGTGGGCTAAACTGTGGATACTTTTTCATTGCTTTCGCACAAAATCCATTCAATGACTACATCTTTCAAATGTCATTCATTATTTTCTCACTCAGACACAACCACCACCAAAACGTAATGTACCTACAGGCCAAATTGCACATACTCTTTTCAAAACTGTTAAACTTAAGTTCAAAACGTAAAACACAACATTTAAAAAGACTGCAATTTGCTACATTTCTACAGTAATACCGTGTTGAAATATTTTCCAAATCTAAAAAAAATTAAATACTATCAAAACAATTAGACCAACCACAGCTGATTCCCATTGTAGCTGAACACTTACGCAGGTGTTAGTCTTTCAATTTCATTTCCATCTATACAAAAGGGGACATCTCTGGAATAAATAATGCTGTACTGTAATGTAAACATGGACCCAGCCTGAGATAGAGAAGTGGCTGACAGAGGAAGAAGAGTGGCTGGGAGAGGAAGAGGAGTACGTATGCGTGGTGGAAGAAGACTGAGAGGAAGATCAAGAGCTGTAGTCTCAGTTGAGATTAGGGCTACTATAATGATTCAATCAACTCAGGAACCAATAAGTCCAGGTAAGATGACTATAAAATACAGAACTGGTTTTGAACTAAACCAAACAGGAAACCAGAGGCACCCAATGGTGTCATGTTTGTCATTTATTATCATGTCTTGTCCCTGTGCTCCCCATTCTATTCGTTTCCCTCTGCTGGTCTTATTTGGTTCTTTCCCTCCTTCTATCCCTCTCTCTCCCCCTCCCTCTCTCACTCTCTCGCTCTCTCTTCTCTCTATCGTTCCGTTCCTGCTCCCAGCTGTTCCTATTCCCCTAATCATCATTTAGTCTTCCCACACCTGTTCCCGATCCTTTCCCCTGATTAGAGTCCCTATTTATTCCTTTGTGTTCCGTTCCTATCCCGTCGGTTCCTTGTTTAGTATTCACCATGCTGTGATTGCGTTTCGCCCTGTCCTGTCGTGTTTTTGCTGTGATTGTGTATCGCCCTGTCCTGTCGTGTTTTTTGCCTTCATCAGATGCTGCGTGTGAGCAGGTGTCTCTGTCAACTACGGCCTGCGCCTACCCGAAGCGACCTGCAGTCTGTGGCCGCTTCTCCAGTTATTCCCCTCTACAGACTAGAGGATTTCTGTTATTCCCTGTTTGGACTTAAATAAACTCTGTTTCTGTTAAGTCGCTTTTGGGTCCTCTTTCACCTGCATGACAGAAGGAACCGACCAAGGAATGGACCCAGCGACTTCAGACGCTCGTTACACTGCCGTCGAGATCCAAGGAGCCATGCTCGGCAGACACGAGCAGGAATTGTCTGCTGCTCGCCATGCCGTGGAGAACCTGGCCGCTCAGGTTTCCGACCTCTCTGGACAGTTCCAGAGTCTACGTCTCGTGCCACCTGTTACTTCCTGGCCTGCCGAGCCTCCAGAACCTAGGGTTAATAACCCACCTTGCTACTCCGGGCAGCCCACTGAGTGCCGCTCCTTTCTCACGCAGTGTGAGATTGTGTTCTCTCTCCAACCCAACACATACTCTAGAGAGAGAGCTCGGGTTGCTTACGTCATTTCACTCCTTACTGGCCGGGCTCGAGAATGGGGCACAGCTATCTGGGAGGCAAGGGCTGATTGCTCTAACAAGTTCCAGAACTTTAAAGAGGAGATGATTCGGGTTTTTGACCGTTCAGTTTTTGGTGGGGAGGCTTCTAGGGCCCTGGCTTCCTTATGCCAAGGTGAACGGTCCATAACGGATTATTCTATTGAGTTTCGCACTCTTGCTGCCTCTAGTGAGTGGAACGAGCCGGCGCTGCTCGCTCGTTTTCTGGAGGGACTCCACGCAGTGGTTAAGGATGAGATTCTCTCCCGGGAGGTTCCTTCAGATGTGGACTCTTTGATTGCTCTCGCCATCCGCATAGAACGACGGGTAGATCTTCGTCACCGGGCTCGTGGAAGAGAGCTCGCATCAACGGTGTTTCCCTGCTCCGCATCGCAACCATCTCCCTCCTCTGGCTTTGAGACTGAGCCCATGCAGCTGGGAGGGATTCGCATCTCGAATAAGGAGAGGGAACGGAGGATCACCAACCGCCTGTGCCTCTATTGCGGAGTTGCTGGACATTTTGTTAATTCATGTCCAGTAAAAGCCAGAGCTCATCTGTAAGCGGAGGGCTACAGGTGAGCGCAACTACTCAAGTCTCTCCATCAAAGTCCTGTACTACTTTGTCGGTCCACCTACGCTGGACCGGTTCGGGTGCTACATGTAGTGCCTTGATAGACTCTGGGGCTGAGGGTTGTTTCATGGACGAAGCATGGGTTCGGAAACATGACATTCCTTTCAGAGAGTTAGAGAAGCCTACGCCCATGTTCGCCTTAGATGGTAGTCATCTTCCCAGTATCAGATTTGAGACACTATCTTTAACCCTCACAGTATCTGGTAACCACAGTGAGACTATTTCTTTTTGATTTTCCGTTCACCGTTTACACCTGTTGTTTTGGGTCATCCCTGGCTAGTATGTCATAATCCTTCTATTAATTGGTCTAGTAATTCTATCCTATCCTGGAACGTTTCTTGTCATGTGAAGTGTTTAATGTCTGCCATCCCTCCCGTTTCTTCTGTCCCTACTTCTCAGGAGGAACCTGGCGATTTGACAGGAGTGCCGGAGGAATATCATGATCTGCGCACGGTCTTCAGTCGGTCCCGAGCCAACTCCCTTCCTCCTCACCGGTCGTATGATTGTAGTATTGATCTCCTTCCGGGGACCACTCCTCCTCGAGGTAGACTATACTCTCTGTCGGCTCCCGAACGTAAGGCTCTCGAGGATTATTTGTCTGTGTCTCTTGACGCCGGTACCATAGTGCCTTCTTCTTCTCCGGCCGGGGCGGGGTTCTTTTTGTTAAGAAGAAGGACGGTACTCTGCGCCCCTGCGTGGATTATCGAGGGCTGAATGACATAACGGTTAAGAATCGTTATCCGCTTCCCCTTATGTCATCAGCCTTCGAGATTCTGCAGGGAGCCAGGTGCTTTACTAAGTTGGACCTTCGTAACGCTTACCATCTCGTGCGCATCAGAGAGGGGGACGAGTGGAAAACGGCGTTTAACACTCCGTTAGGGCATTTTGAGTACCGGGTTCTGCCGTTCGGTCTCGCCAATGCGCCAGCTGTTTTTCAGGCATTAGTTAATGATGTTCTGAGAGACATGCTGAACATTTTTGTTTTTGTCTATCTTGACGATATCCTGATTTTTTCTCCGTCACTCGAGATTCATGTTCAGCACGTTCGACGTGTTCTACAGCGCCTTTTAGAGAATTGTCTCTACGTAAAGGCTGAGAAGTGCTCTTTTCATGTCTCCTCCGTTACTTTTCTCGGTTCCGTTATTTCCGCTGAAGGCATTCAGATGGATTCCGCTAAGGTCCAAGCTGTCAGTGATTGGCCCGTTCCAAGGTCACGTGTCGAGTTGCAGCGCTTTTTAGGTTTCGCTAATTTCTATCGGCGTTTCATTCGTAATTTCGGTCAAGTTGCTGCCCCTCTCACAGCTCTTACTTCTGTCAAGACGTGTTTTAAGTGGTCCGGTTCCGCCCAGGGAGCTTTTGATCTTCTAAAAGAACGTTTTACGTCCGCTCCTATCCTCGTTACTCCTGACGTCACTAGACAATTCATTGTCGAGGTTGACGCTTCAGAGGTAGGCGTGGGAGCCATTCTATCCCAGCGCTTCCAGTCTGACGATAAGGTTCATCCTTGCGCTTATTTTTCTCATCGCCTGTCGCCATCTGAGCGCAACTATGATGTGGGTAACCGTGAACTGCTCGCCATCCGCTTAGCCCTAGGCGAATGGCGACAGTGGTTGGAGGGGGCGACCGTTCCTTTTGTCGTTTGGACAGACCATAAGAACCTTGAGTACATCCGTTCTGCCAAACGACTTAATGCCCGTCAAGCTCGTTGGGCGTTGTTTTTCGCTCGTTTCGAGTTTGTGATTTCTTACCGTCCGGGTAGCAAGAACACCAAGCCTGATGCCTTATCCCGTCTGTTTAGTTCTTCTGTGGCTTCTACTGATCCCGAGGGGATTCTTCCTTATGGGCGTGTTGTCGGGTTAACAGTCTGGGGAATTGAAAGACAGGTTAAGCAAGCACTCACGCACACTGCGTCGCCGCGCGCTTGTCCTAGTAACCTCCTTTTCGTTCCTGTTTCCACTCGTCTGGCTGTTCTTCAGTGGGCTCACTCTGCCAAGTTAGCTGGTCATCCCGGTGTTCGAGGCACTCTTGCGTCTATTCGCCAGCGCTTTTGGTGGCCGACTCAGGAGCGTGACACGCGCCGTTTCGTGGCTGCTTGTTCGGACTGCGCGCAGACTAAGTCGGGTAACTCTCCTCCTGCCGGTCGTCTCAGACCGCTCCCCATTCCTTCTCGACCATGGTCTCACATTGCCTTAGACTTCATTACCGGTCTGCCTTTGTCTGCGGGGAAGACTGTGATTCTTACGGTTGTCGATAGGTTCTCTAAGGCGGCACATTTCATTCCCCTCGCTAAACTTCCTTCCGCTAAGGAGACGGCACAAATCATTATTGAGAATGTATTCAGAATTCATGGCCTCCCGTTAGACGCCGTTTCAGACAGAGGCCCGCAATTCACGTCACAGTTTTGGAGGGAGTTCTGTCGTTTGATTGGTGCGTCCGTCAGTCTCTCTTCCGGGTTTCATCCCCAGTCTAACGGTCAAGCAGAGGGGCCAATCAGACGATTGGTCGCATACTACGCAGCCTTTCTTTCAGAAACCCTGCGTCTTGGGCAGAACAGCTCCCCTGGGCAGAATACGCTCACAATTCGCTTCCTTCGTCTGCTACCGGGTTATCTCCGTTTCAGAGTAGTCTGGGTTACCAGCCTCCTCTGTTCTCATCCCAGCTTGCCGAGTCCAGCGTTCCCTCCGCTCAAGCGTTTGTCCAACGTTGTGAGCGCACCTGGAGGAGGGTGAGGTCTGCACTTTGCCGTTACAGGGCACAGACGGTGAGAGCCGCCAATAAACGCAGGATTAAGAGTCCAAGGTATTGTTGCGGCCAGAGAGTGTGGCTTTCCACTCGCAACCTTCCTCTTACGACAGCTTCTCGTAAGTTGACTCCGCGGTTCATTGGTCCGTTCCGTGTCTCCCAGGTCGTCAATCCTGTCGCTGTGCGACTGCTTCTTCCGCGACATCTTCGTCGCGTCCATCCTGTCTTCCATGTCTCCTGTGTTAAGCCCTTTCTTCGCACCCCGTTCGTCTTCCCTCCCCCCTCCCGTCCTTGTCGAGAGCGCACCTATTTACAAGGTACATAAGATCATGGACATGCGTTCTCGGGGACGGGGTCACCAATACTTAGTGGATTGGGAGGGTTACGGTCCTGAGGAGAGGAGTTGGGTTCCGTCTCGGGACGTGCTGGACCGTTCACTCATCGATGATTTCCTCCGTTGCCGCCAGGATTCCTCCTCGAGTGCGCCAGGAGGCGCTCGGTGAGTGGGGGTACTGTCATGTTTGTCATTTATTATCATGTCTTGTCCCTGTGCTCCCCATTCTATTCGTTTCCCTCTGCTGGTCTTATTTGGTTCTTTCCCTCCTTCTATCCCTCTCTCTCCCCTCCCTCTCTCACTCTCTCGCTCTCTCTTCTCTCTATCGTTCCGTTCCTGCTCCCAGCTGTTCCTATTCCCCTAATCATCATTTAGTCTTCCCACACCTGTTCCCGATCCTTTCCCCTGATTAGAGTCCCTATTTATTCCTTTGTGTTCCGTTCCTGTCCCGTCGGTTCCTTGTTTAGTATTCACCATGCTGTGATTGCGTTTCGCCCTGTCCTGTCGTGTTTTTGCTGTGATTGTGTATCGCCCTGTCCTGTCGTGTTTTTTGCCTTCATCAGATGCTGCGTGTGAGCAGGTGTCTCTGTCAACTACGGCCTGCGCCTACCCGAAGCGACCTGCAGTCTGTGGCCGCTTCTCCAGTTATTCCCCTCTACAGACTAGAGGATTTCTGTTATTCCCTGTTTGGACTTAAATAAACTCTGTTTCTGTTAAGTCGCTTTTGGGTCCTCTTTCACCTGCATGACAAATGGCCTGTTTTTAGGTATGATGTAAACTACGGTAATAGCCTAACTCTTATGTTACCTTGTGGATTTATTTTAGAGAGTTGTGAAGATTGAAGCCAGGCAAACACCCCACATATTCATCTTTGTGGATGAGGCTGGTGTCAACTTGGCCAAAACACGACGGTGAGGAAGGAATGTGATTGGCAAACGAGCCACAGTGGATGTCCCGGGCCAGAGGGGTGCCAACATCACAATGTGTGCAGCAATATCCTCTGATGGATTTCTGTTACACAAACCGCTAATCATTACATTCCTGGGACCGGATGACCTCTATGGAAGGGTTGGGCCATACAACACCGAGCGTCTCATTACATTCCTGGATGACCTCATTACATTCCTGGATGACCTCTATGGAAGGGCTGTGCCAGGTGGGGAAAGGGTTTCAGTGAGGTAAAAATCGGCCAATGTTTGTAATTGTATGGGACAACGTGGCGTTTCACCCCACCCATACAGTCACAGAGTGGTTTACAGCCCATCCCAGGATGATGTCACGTTTCCTCCCACCTTACTCTCCATTCCTCAACCCCATAGAGGAAATATTTTCCTCCCACCTTACTCTCCATTCCGCAACCCCATAGAGGAATTATTTTCCTCATGGAGGTGAAAGGTTTATGACCACATGATCAAATGTCCCTCCTGGATGCAATGAATGCTGGATGCCTGGACCTATCTTCAGAGGATTGCCAGGGATGGACCAGGCATGCCAAAAGATTCTTTCCTAGGTGTATTGCCCAAGATGACATAAGATGAGAACCTGTAGCCAAATGCAGAAGACCGGGATGACTAGCATTGCTACTGTATCTGTATCGGTGGATGGTGTATATACAAATTATTGCATTTTGGAATCATTGCCAAAAAATGACATTAAGTATATTGCATAATGTCTGATTCATTCCTGCAACATATACTGCAGTGAATTCTAAACAGTAGAGAGGTGTCATTCTTGTTTTGTAAAGACATTTTACAAAAGAAAACATTGTGTAATGCTACCTGTTAGTGTCGTTTAGGTCATTGTTTTATGAGTGACAAAGTGTGCTTGTTGGGTGACAACCTTTGCTAGTGTTACGGAATAATTAGTTGATTTGAGACATGAATGAAGTGTTTTGGTAGTTTTAGTGCATTTTGGATGTGAAATTAACTGCCGGGCTAAGCTGAAAGTTGGTGAGGAGAACAGTGTGGAGAGTTTTGAAAAAGTGACCTAAGTATTGAGTAATGGGGTCCTAGAGATTGTAAAAAACTGTAGTTAATTGTTCTGTGAAATAAATACACGTTTTATTTATCAGCCAAACGAATCATTGATGATCAACCACTTCCCAAGAAAATCCTTTTCCGCTCAGAAACAATGAACAATGTCATAAAATAGGCTTACGGTTCAATCTGCAAGTATTACCAAAACCCTTTTAAAACCAACTGTCCATCTTTTTTTCCCAAACGCAATTCAATCACTATTTTTGTCTTTTAATAATTGTAAGCATATTTTAACACAGGCTTAACACCTAACAAAACAAACACTTAGTACTTTTTTTAAACACTTAACATAGGCCAGGCCCTGTTACCTCATATCACAGCGATAAAAGCATTTGCATTACGTAGGGAAGAAAACACTTGAATTTGCTCGACTTGCAACTAACCCCATGGTCATTGGCTCAACTTATCCCAGGGCGAAGATGCACTTTCATGCTAGGATTAAAACCTCATGTTAAAGCTAATAGAGACCCCAACTGATGAATGGAACAATAACAAGACAGTGGTAAACATGTCCTCCCTCACAAATGATTTAGTGCCCCACTTTGGCAAATCCGTGTCATTTTGTAAATGGTGGCCAGTGCTGTCTGCGATATTGCGTGGGACGAACGTACGAACATACTAACGTACGGCGACAGATCCACAGTCCCCTCCCCCATTTCATCGTGGGGGACAATTATCTTCTTTTATTTATATAAAATATTATGAAACCTCAAACACAAGTTCATTTGACAGTGAAAATCACTTTTTTTGGAGCTAACTTTCTTATCACGTTTTCCATGTGGTTACTTCCTTCATAGTCTCCATGAAATTATGACCTTTTCTTAAATATTTGGTCAAATGATACATTGTGTGTTTGGAGGCTCAACTTACCCCACTCTCCCCTACCCTAGACACCGCCAGCAGCTCTGGTGCAGTGTATTGTCCTCTGACAGCTATCTACTAGTTTGAGTACACAGCAGGCCAAGGAAACGTTTCCAATAGCATTTGCCCTGTATTGGCACAGATAACCATAGATCAGCAATAACTTCATTACTAAAGAAGGGCCATCATTGCCAGTTTCTTTGATATACTGTATTTTGACACTATGGTGCCAGGTGTGAAATTCCTTTGATTAAATTGCCTGTTCTTCTCTCACCTTTGTTTTGAGGACAAATACTGCATGAAGTTCATTTACTAATGGAGAGCATGGGCATTAAGAACACATTCTCATATACAATGACCACCTACTGGTGAACAGTGGGTTAACTGCCTTGTTCAGAGGCAGAACAAGAGATGTTTTATCTTGTCAGCTCAGGGATTCAATCCAGCAACCTTTTGGTTACTGGCCCAACGCTCTAACCACTAGGCTAACCACCTGCCGCCCCATTCACAACTGAGGAACTCCTTATATCGTAACACATCCTTACAGATGAGAATCCTTTCCTACATAGCTTGTTCCCCGTGTGAGGATGGTTCTTTACAACAGCAAGACAGTACAGGAGTGAACATAATCAAACCTTTCTGAAATGAAAATGGATGGCCCTCCCTTCAGCAAAACATATTTTACACAAACCCTCCCTGAACACTTGCAAACAACGAGTGACCCTCTACTATACTCAAAAGACTAATTGCAACATGAAGGGAATGGTAGAGAACATACTTACCGTTTTACCTTCACTTCTTGGACAGACCAGAGCATTAGATACCCTCACTTCTTGGACAGACCAAGGCATTAGATACCCTCACTTCTTGGACAGACCAGGGCATTAGATACCCTCACTTCTTGGACAGACCAGGGCATTAGATACCCTCACTTCTTGGACAGACCAGGGCATTAGATACCCTCACTTCTTGGACAGACCAGGGCATTAGATACCCTCACTTCTTGGACAGACCAGGGCATTAGATACCCTGAACTTCTTGGACAGACCACGGCAGCAGCTATGCCATTTTAGAACTGCTCTCTGTCCTGTAAGCATCACATGGCAACACAATACAGCTGATAGCACACAGGGCTGCTGGGCAGCAGGTTGTGGGTTCACAGACCACCGTGGACAAGAGTGGAAACAACCCCTTTAAAGTAAAAGCATTGCATGAATCCATCATTGCATTTGCAGCTCCAAGAAAAAAAATGCCTTTCATAAACATGTTATGCACTTCTACGTCATTTTCGATATTAGCAGAATAACACACAAATTACCAAAATTGCAGGATAAGAAAGAACAGAGATAGGCCTACGTGCTTATCATATTGCTCCAATGTCAAATCAGTGTGTGTCTTGTTTGCAACAAAGCTGTCCCTAGGAATATGAGCATGGTATTTTCAAAAGTTGGGCCTAACTTTCCACCCCAGCCACAGTTGGCCTACCTTTCCACCCCAGCCACAGTTGGCCTACCTTTCCACCCCAGACAGAGTAGGACCTACCTTTCCACCCCAGACAGAGTAGGACCTACCTTTCCACCCAAGACAGAGTAGGACCTACCTTTCCACCCCAGACAGAGTAGGACCTACCTTTCCACCCCAGAGAGAGTAGGACCTACCTTTCCACCCCAGACAGAGTAGGACCTACCTTTCCACCCCAGAGAGAGTAGGACCTACCTTTCCACCCCAGACAGAGTAGGACCTACCTTTCCACCCCAGACAGAGTAGGACCTACCTTTCCACCCCAGACAGAGTAGGACCTACCTTTCCACCCCAGACAGAGTAGGACCTACCTTTCCACCCCAGAGAGAGTAGGACCTACCTTTCCACCCCAGACAGAGTAGGACCTACCTTTCCACCCCAGACAGAGTAGGACCTACCTTTCCACCCCAGACAGAGTAGGACCTACCTTTCCACCCCAGACAGAGTAGGACCTACCTTTCCACCCCAGACAGAGTAGGACCTACCTTTCCACCCCAGACAGAGTAGGACCTACCTTTCCACCCCAGACAGAGTAGGACCTACCTTTCCACCCCAGACAGAGTAGGACCTACCTTTCCACCCCAGACAGAGTAGGACCTACCTTTCCACCCCAGACAGAGTTGGCCTTCGACACATATATTTTATTTATTTAATTGCTGGCTGCTCTTCTTCCGTTGCTTAACCTATGAGAGAAGTGTTTCCCTAAAAGCTGTCTGGGTTTAAACATATTCTATTGTACAGAAAGTAAATAGGTTAATTCATTGACAGAGACAGAATTATATTACTTCCCAAGCAAAGTCCATTATTTGTCTCCTTGGCAATAAAATGTTGTAGATCAGCTTCTGAATGTCAAAGAAAATAAACAATGACATCGCGATATGCATCGGAGCCACTTCTTTCTCTGGTACTTTACAGCTTGTTTCTAGCATAAAGTATCGCTGGCCAAATTACTTTTTAAAATCCCTTTATATAATCAGATCTGTTTTAACAATGGGTAGGCCTGTGCTTTTTGACATGTTCTTTACTAAAAGGTAGCCTAATGGCATACCCTCTCAAACCCTCTCAATGTAAGTCCTGGTTTGAACGTACCAGCCATTAACTGACACGGAGGTGGGCTGTTTAACGAGTGTATGGTGGGTGGAGGAAATAGCTGACAAATCTATTTAGATAGCAGCCTTTAGTCTAATGTTGTCTGTCAAACAGGTATGCTTATTTCTTAAATGGGAAGAAATAGGTCCCAAACTAAAGGTGCTCTTGTCGTTAATTCAAATTAATTAATTAATTAATTATGCCTACTTTCAGCACCACCAACAACGTTTGTTTGAATCCACGAACGAAGGCACTTGACCCAAATTCTCTCTGCACCAAAGTGAATGTAAAATACATGATAGAATATGCCACCGGCAAGAAACATTACATTGACATCTATCAAATCTATCAAAGTTGTTATCTGGTCCTCCTTCTCATCTTAGCAACCTCCTCACCAAACTGAACAGAACACAGCCTATAGGCTAGTTCACGTGCTAGATATTGCATTTTTGTGGACTGGGTCTTATCCCAAAACATGTTGGGTGAAGAATTATTTGACTCTCCGACTAAACTGTCACTGTAGGCCTACAAATCACAACGTTGGTTTAGGCAGCACACAACAAAAAGGTTTTGATTAGCAAGAGCAGAGCAAGCCGGGGCTCAGGGTTGGAATATCCATGACAGCGGAGTTTTATTTACACCATCCCCAGCAGCTATCGTAGAAATATAACTTTTTTCCCAGCATGCACTTTGTAGCCTGTAGGCTATGTATAATTTGATTGGGACCACACTGATAGAGGAAATTATGGTTGAAATGACTAATTATGTATACATTCCAATCAGAACTGACTAGTCCAAATGCTATAATGTACTGTACATGTGAATTTTCTCTCTTGCTCCCATTCCCAATTGTATATAATGTAGTCAGGAGTTAGTAACAATGAAGGTCTGTTCCTTAGTTCATTCAGTTGTACAAATCTCCAGGTGGTGGGAACGGGCCATCTCCAGATTGTCGGGGATGTTGATTTATGCTGACTGGCCTTGACTTCGTGCTGATAACGCGAGGGCTCAAGAGCTAGAGGGGCCCTCTGTTTTGTGAAATGGAACGTTTGGAAAACGCTGACGTCATATTCAGTTTATAACCTGTGGAAATGTGTGTAAGCATTTAGTACTCTCTTGTAATAAACGCTGTTACTTTTGGCTTTTAAGACTGGTCTCGATCTACTTCATGCATAATTAATGAACTTACAATTCATTAATGAATTAGAAATGAGTGCGAATTGGTTTTGGCAATAAAACATAGAGGAATTCTAAATTCCTTTATCACACACTAAATAGCCTATAGGCGCACTTGATATTGTGCACCCAGCGGAGAATCAGAGATGAGGGGGTAGCATTGGGTACACATTGATATATAACCTAATAAGCAAATCATTTTAAAATACTGAGAAATATTGACATTTCATCAATTACAAATTACATGACCCTCCCCATGACTGAAATTGAAAAAACATGAACCCCCCCCCATTTTCCTCCAGGTAAGCATTCTGTACATTTGAATCCCTAAGAGGTGAAATGCAAGGGAGGATGTCAGACTCCGGATGTTGTCTGTTGGAAAGATTATCGTTAACCAATTACACATCTCTAAAATGACTCTCTTGCAGTCTCTCTGGTGTTGTAACGATTTGAAATAACTTTGTATGACAGATGTCAGATGTCATACCCAATTTGATATCTCAACTAAACTAAAGGCTTACAAAATTGTTTTCATCATGTGGAATTTCATGATTTTAAAAAGTTAAATAAAAAGCAATGTGGATTCAAATTTGGACTTGGAAAATTAGCACATTTAAAAGTTTAAAACAGCATCAACACTTACCTCTGATCTCATCAATTTTGGACTCTTCTGAAGTCAGTTCAAAGTGGATGTTCGTTGAACTGCAAATTGCTTTCAAGAACCGGTCCCTCCCCTATGGTTTCTATGGATACGTTATGACATGAAACGACCAATCTAACCAGCTAATCTGCCGTTCTGCCACTGATCCAAAGTCTGCTGATTAGATGTCAGTTTACTCCGCTCAGCATTCATCTCTGAGACGACACCTCTTGTTGGAGAGCAGGACTTCTGCCTGGGCATCCATTTTGTATTGTCATCTTCATCATTGTAATTTGGGTAAAAGTCTCTCTGCATTATGTATGAGGTGAGTGCATACGTTAAAACAAGGTGAGAAACTCAACTTTGACACAAGCCTACAAAAGTCTACTTGATTTTGCTTGTAGCGCCTCTCAATAAACAGTTGCCTTTGGGAGTTTCTGAGTTAAACAAATAACCAAAGTAAGCTTAGAGGGGAACAATCACGTTTATACTCTTTAGGGGAGTATTTCTCTGGTCTGTGAGTTAACTGGGTGTCCATGTTTCTCCCGAGGAATGTGTTGGTTGGTTTATAAACGGTCTGACGACATCTGGACATTGGTTCTTGATGTCGTGGAGACAGACAGACTAATACTGTAGGTTTCATGTGTTTGTGTCAATGGGGGATATGTGTTTGTATCAACGACTATACTAAAAATCAACACTTAGATCAGGGCTATCTGCATAATTAGAAATCAACTAGAAAGTGAGGGTAAAACTTGACTTCAAGAAGACATCTGTTCAGCCAAGCACATTGTTGTTATGATCTACATGCCTCCATTTATTCAAATAAACTCGTATTGCAATGGACATTACAACCTCAACAGCACCATTCTCATGTAATTACTGCCATTTTCAAATGACTCCAGAAAAATGTACAGTACTACACTGTTGGATTCGACATTTTGAACATTGCCATTCTAAAGAAATGATAGATTAGACACACAGCGTATTAAGGAGTAAAAGAGACTGGGTCTCTGTCGTGTCACAGGTCGGCTCATAGCCTGTGGCAAAAATGAGGGGACGCGAACAACGGGTATCGGCCAATCAAAAAGGTTCTTCATTATGAACCAAAAACTATTAACTTTAAACAAAGAAAAAGGAATGAAGTGTGAAAGTATCATAATGTAAGGTGTATGTAAAGTGCAGAGATGTGTGAATCTGTGTGTGTGAATGACTGAGTGAAAACTATGCAAAACTAAAAAGGAACAAACAAAACAGGATCATACCTGGAGGAGCAGAGAGAGAGAGACGCGTGGTTAGTGAAGCAGTTTAAATACCCTGAGCCCAGGTGACTCCAATCACTAACGACTCTCCTCTGCCTGCAGGAGGAACCGCCCCTGCAATGCAGAGGGGCTGTGACAGTAGAAACACAAAGAGCTGTGGAATGTGTTGGAATGTGTTGAATGTGTTGGGGGACGGGAGCAGAGCACCGTGTTGATACAGGGGGGACAGATGGACATCTGTGGTTTAGATGGAGGCGTTGAGGTCAGGAGGTGAGGACAGATTCTCATAAGGGAGAATTAAAGGTTTGGTATCTTGTTACTCTTTTCCTGTTAAACCATATGAAGGATTGAAGAGAAGGAGGAGTATCTTAAAACCCGTTCCCCTCGGGGAACGCCAACCCCCCGGTTCAGCTGGAACGGTGGCGCATGGAATGCAAAAATATTCTTAGAAATATTTAACCTCCACACATTAACAAGTCCAATAGCTCAAATGAAAGATAAACACTTTGTTCATCTGGCCAGCGTGTCAGATTTCTAAAATGTTTTACGGCGAAAACATAGCACATATTTATGTCAAACCACCACAAAGACACAGACTGTTATGCTGGTGAATGAGGACCCAAAAGCGACTTAACAGAAACAGAGTCTTTATTCCAGTCTTTAACAAAACGATAATCCTGGATACTATCACAGGTGAAGTCCAAACAGGAAAACTGAAACCCTCTAGTCAGTAGAGGGGAACAACAGGGGATGCGACCACAGACTGCAGGTCGCTTCGGGAAGGCGCAGGCCGTAGCTGATATAGACACCTGCTCACACGCAGCATCTGAAGAAGGCAAAAACACGACGGAACAAGAACACAGCACAGCAAACATCAAACAAGGATCCGACAAGGACAGAAGCGGAAACAGAGGGAGAAATAGGGAACAGGTGTGAAAGAGTAAATGAGGTAGTTAGGAGAATGAGGAACAGCTGGGAGCAGGAACGGAACGATAGAGAGAGAGAGCGAGAGAGGGAGAGAGGGAGGGGGAGAGAGAGGGATAGAAAGAGGGAAAGAACCTAATAAGACCAGCAGGG
Source organism: Oncorhynchus gorbuscha (assembly GCF_021184085.1). Taxonomy (NCBI): domain Eukaryota; kingdom Metazoa; phylum Chordata; class Actinopteri; order Salmoniformes; family Salmonidae; genus Oncorhynchus; species Oncorhynchus gorbuscha. The sequence goes on along the minus strand of NC_060179.1, from coordinate 7,866,607 downwards.
GGAAACGAATAGAAGGGGAAGCACAGGGACAATACATGACAATCAATGACAAAACATGACACAGACGATATACAGCCATTTTGTCGAACAAAAGATGCAATCACAAACGCAGGATTAAAATTAAAATAATTCACTAACCTTTTGAAAATCTTCATCAGATGACAGTAATAGGACATGTTATACGGTACATTTGTGTTTTTTTTCAATAATATGCCATTTATATCCATAAATCACCGTTGACATTGACGCCATGTTCAGAAAATGCTAAAAAATGTCCGGAGAAATTATAAATAACTCCGCCAGATAACGCGAGATAACAGCGATACACATCATAAAATTTGACTAAATATACATGTTCTACATATAGTTAGAAAGATACACTGCTTCATAATGCAATCGCTTTGTCACATTTCTTTTTAACGTTACAGAAATCGTTCATTTTTCAATAATCTGAGATGGCGCTCAGACATAAGCAATATTTCTCCGCTATGTTGGAGTCAACAGAAACACAAAATTACAACATAAATATTCCTTTACCTTTGATGGTCTTCGATCAGAATGTAGTGGAAGTAGTCATACTTACCCAATACATCGTTTGGTTTCAAGTCGTGTGTCTTTGAATTAGCATATGCTACAAGTTCCAGCTGAAATGCTTCCAAAATTACTTCTGGCCCGAACAGTTGTGCATCAAAACTTCAAAATTACATATTATATGTCGACTAAACTGGTCAAACTAAGTGCAGAATCAAGCTTTAGGATGTTCTAAACCTACAAATCAATTATCTAATCTCTCAGACGAACGTGCTTCTCCGCAGGCGATCTGGAACAAAGGAACGTGTCTCCAAAAAGCGTGCTCTCGTAACCTTGAATTGTCTCGCGACACTCAGTCTTTTGCCTACCAAAGGCTCAAAACACACGGAATTTGCACAATTAAACGCTGTACTGAATGAGGACATCTAGTGGAAGACATAGAAAGTGTCTCCAGATCCATAGCTGGTTGGGAAGGGTGGGGGCGATGACGTCAAAGTTGCCCCAAGTTTGAGGCTCCCAGAAATAGTTTGGGAGATTGCCTGCCCTGTGAGTTCTGCTATACTTACAGACATAATTCAAACAGTTTTAGAAGCTTTAGAGTGTTTTCTAGCCAATAATTATTATTATATGCATATATTAGCAATTTTGGACAATTTTCTTTCAGGTTACTATGGGCACACAATTCCTCCAAAGGTATTCTGCTGAGCCCTAACAGGTTTAAGTGGGATATTTAAATATCTGGATGGGACAAATGTTGGGTTGTCTGAATTACAGCTGTACAGAACCTTTGGGAAGAATTAAACTTGGTTAAATCTTCTCGAGTGTCGGTGGGTTATTTATTCTGAAATATAAGAACCTAACAACATATAACAGCATAGTTTATACGCCTCACCGTCAGTATAAAACCAATACCTTAATGATCCGAAAAATAATCCATATCTGATCTGATCATGTAATCAAATGCAACTGTTTGACGACCATTACATGTAAAGAATGCATTAATACAACAGTGTCTGGATTGAGATCTAATTCTAATGGACACTGTTATAATGATATGATAAATGTACTGGACACTGTTATAATGATATGATAAATGTACTGGACACTGTTATAATGATATGATAAACGTACTGGAAACTGTTATAATGATATGATAAATGTACTGGACACTGTTATAATGATATGATAAACGTACTGGAAACTGTTATAATGATATGATAAATGTACTGGACACTGTTATAATGATATGATAAACGTACTGGAAACTGTTATAATGATATGATAAATGTACTGGACACTGTTATAATGATATGATAAACGTACTGGAAACTGTTATAATGATATGATAAACGTACTGGAAACTGTTATAATGATATGATAAATGTACTGGACACTGTTATAATGATATGATAAATGTACTGGACACTGTTATAATGATATGATAAACGTACTGGAAACTGTTATAATGATATGATAAACGTACTGGAAACTGTTATAATGATATGATAAACGTATCGTCCTCAAACATTGGAGAAAAGGAGATCCACAAGAGAAACGCAGATATAATCTCCCTCTATGCATCATGTTGGAGCTGCATTTGCCAGAGTAAACTGTATTAGTCATGAAGATGCCAGTGTCCTAAACAGCACCTGTAGTAGTCAAGAAGATGCCAGTGTCCTAAACAGCAACTGTAGTAGTCATGAAGATGCCAGTGTCCTAAACAGCAACTGTAGTAGTCATGAAGATGCCAGTGTCCTAAACAGCAAACTGTATTAGGCATAAAGACTACAGTGTGGTATTTGGCCAACTGCATTAGGCATAAAGACTACAGTGTGGTATTTGGCCAACTGCATTAGGCATAAAGACTACAGTGTGCTATACATCCAACTGCATTAGTCATAAAGATTACAGTGTGCTATACATCCAACTGCATTAGTCATAAAGACTACAGTGTGCTATACGTCCAACTGCATTAGTCATAAAGATTACAGTGTGCTATATGTCCAACTGCATTAGTCATAAAGATTACAGTGTGCAATATGTCCAACTGCATTAGTCATAAAGACTACAGTGTGCTATACATCCAACTGCATTAGTCATAAAGATTACAGTGTGCTATATATCCAACTGCATTAGTCATAAAGACTACAGTGTGAGAAACATCCAACTGCATTAGTCATAAAGACTACAGTGTGAGAAACATCCAACTGCATTAGTCATAAAGACTTCAGTGTGCTATATATCCAACTGCATTAGTCATAAAGACTACAGTGTGCTATATGTCCAACTGCATTAGGAATAAAGACTACAGTGTGCTATACATCCAACTGCATTAGTCATAAAGACTACAGTGTGCTATACATCCAACTGCATTAGTCATAAAGACTACAGTGTGCTATATATCCAACTGCATTAGTCATAAAGACTACAGTGTGCTATACGTCCAACTGCATTAGTCATAAAGATTACAGTGTGCTATATGTCCAACTGCATTAGTCATAAAGATTACAGTGTGCTATATGTCCAACTGCATTAGTCATAAAGACTACAGTGTGCTATATATCCAACTGCATTAGTCATAAAGACTACAGTGTGCTATATATCCAACTGCATTAGTCATAAAGACTACAGTGTGCTATATATCCAACTGCATTAGTCATAAAGACTACAGTGTGCTATACGTCCAACTGCATTAGTGATAAAGACTACAGTGTGCTATACGTCCAACTCCATTAGTCATAAAGATGCCGGTGCGCTAAACGGCCAACCGCATTACGAGCTCTTATTTTGGCGGAACACAGGATTAGAGGGGATTGATAATTGTTGATGCCGTTGGCAGTGGTGAATTTGTGTATTTCAGAGAGCGAGAGAACAGACAGATGGGTAACACCAGGTTTTGGATGTGGGTGGTGTGGGAGGAACGACAGGACAGCCCAAATATAAATAAGCAAAACCAATTTATTTTCTAAATGTTCAGGACAATGAGCTAATTTGGTTACATTTAAATCTCATAATGTAGTGATGAAATATGACATATATACATATATATATATATATATATATACATACTCTAGGAAGGTGCTAGGCAACTACCTCTTTTGGGATGTCAAAGTGAGTGATGTTCTCATAAGAACGAATAAAACACACTTATTTTTTTTTATGTAGGTCTTCCGAGTGTTTGATGAATGCATTTCAAATAATAATTTCCAAGTGTTTAATGTTTAATTTAATTGGAATTTATTGAAACCCATTGATACAAAATATCATCACCAACTGTAAGTGTCCTTAAAGGATTTTTCTTTTTGTGTGATGTTTGTTTTAATTTTTAAGAAAAGGTAAAAAAATAAAAAATATTGAAAAATGTAATATCAGATTAATTTGTATTTCCTTTAATTCTCTGAATTACTGTCAAGCCTTGGTCATTGTATTTTGTGTTTTCGTTATATATTTGTTCAGGCCAGGGTATGACATGGGTTTATTGTGTTGTCGTATTGGGGTTTTGTAGTCATTGGGATTGCGGCTGAGTAGGGGTGTAGCATAGGTTTGGCTGCCTGAGGCGGTTCTCAATCAGAGTCAGGTGATTCTCGTTGTCTCTGATTGGGAACCGTATTTAGGTAGCCTGGTTTCGCTTTGTATTTCGTGGGTGATTGTTCCTGTCTCTGTGTAGTTGTTCACCAGACAGGCTGTATTAGGTTTTCACGTTCCGTTTGTTGTTTTTGTATTTTTTAAGTTATTTCATGTATCGTCATTTGTTTCATTAAAGACATGAGTAACCACCACGCTGCATTTCGGTCCGACTCTCTTTCGACAAATGAAGAACGCCGTTACAGAATCACCCACCACACACGGACCGAGTGGCGTGGTTACAGGCAACGACAGCAGGAGCAGCGAAGGGAGGACGTTATGGACAGCAGACGTATGGAGTATACGACGTGGGAGGAAATAGACAGGTGCGCGGTAGACCCAGAGAGAGTGCCGGAGCCCGCCTGGGATTCGCTGGAGCAGTGCGAAGAGGGCTATAGGAGAATGGAGTCGAAGAGAAAGACACGGCGGCGCAGAAAGAAAACCGAAAGTCAGCCCCAAAAATGTATTGGGGGAGGGCTTAGGGAGAGAGTGGTAGAGTCAGGAGTCAGACCTGAGCCAACTCTCCCTATTAATTGTGAGGAGCAGCGATCAAAGGACTTCTGGACTTGGGAGGAGATATTAGACGGAAAAGGACCCTGGGCTTCGCCTGGAGAATATCGCCGTCCCAAGGAAGAACTGGAGGCGGAAAAACGGGAGGCGCTGGTATGAGGAGGCAAAACGGTGACGCGGATGGAAGCCTGAGAGTCTTACAGGGAGTATGGCTTACAGGGAGTATGGCTATGCCAGGTAGGAGACCTGCGCAAACTCCCTGTGCTTACCGGGGGGCTAGAGAGACTGGGCAGGCACCGTGTTATGCTATGGAGCGCACGGTGTTTCCAGTGCGGGTGCATAGCCCGGTGCGGTTCATACCAGCCCTTCGTATTGGCCGGGCTAGAGTGGGCATCGAGCCAGGTAAGGTTGGGCAGGCTCGGTGCTCAAGAGCTCCAGTGCGCCTGCACGGTCCGGTCTATCCAGAGCCCCCTCCACACACCAGTCCTCCGGTAGCAGCTCCCCGCACCAGGCTTCCTGTGCGTGTCCTCGGCCCAGTACCACCAGTGCCAGCACCACGCATCAGACCTACAGTGCGCCTCACCTCTCCTGTGCTGTCGGAGTCTCCCGCCTGTTCAGCGCTATCAGAGCCTTCCTCCTCTACAGCGCTGCTGGAGTCTCCTGTCTGTTCAGCGCTATCAGAGTCTTTCTCCTCTCGTGCGCTACCGGAGTCTCCCGCCTGTTCAGCGCTTCTAGAGCCTTCCTCCTGCCGGAGCCTCCTGCCTGTTTGGAGAAGCCTGAGCTGTCAGTCTGCATGAAGCAGCCAGAGCTGTCAGTCTGCAAGGAGCTGCCAGTCTGCAAGGAGCTGCCAGTCTGCAAGGAGCTTCCAGTCTGCATGAAGCAATCAGAGCTGTCAGTCTGCATGAAGCAGCCAGAGCTGTCAGTCTGTATGAAGCAGCCAGAGCTGTCAGTCTGCATGAAGCAGCCAGAGATGCCAGTCTGCAAAGAGCTGTCAGTCTGCAAGGAGCTGTCAGCCTGCATGGAGCGGCAAGAGCTGTCAGTCTGCAAGGAGCTGCCAGTCTGCAAGGTGCTGCCAGCGTGCATGGAGCAGCCAGAGCTGTCAGTCTGCATGATGCAGACAGATCTGCCAGTCTGCATGGAGCAGCCAGAGCTGTCAGTCTGCAAGAAGCTGCCAGTCTGCAGGGAGCTGCCAGTCTGCAAGGTGCTGCCAGCCTGCATGGAGCAGCCAGAGCTGTCAGTCTGCATGATGCAGCCAGAGCTGCCAGTCTGCATGGAGCAGCCAGAGCTGTCAGTCTGCAAGGAGCTGTCAGCCTGCATGGAGCAGCCAGAGCTGTCAGTCTGCAAGAAGCTGCCAGTCTACAGGGAGCTGCCAGTCTGCAAGGTGCTGCCAGCCTGCATGGAGCAGCCAGAGCTGTCAGTCTGCATGATGCAGCCAGAGCTGCCAGTGTGCATGGAGCAGTCAGAGCTGTCAGTCTGCAAGGAGCTGTCAGCCTGCATGGAGCAGCCAGAGCTGTCAGTCTGCAAGAAGCTGCCAGTCTGCAGGGAGCTGCCAGTCTGCAAGGTGCTGCCAGCCTGCATGGAGCAGCCAGAGCTGTCAGTCTGCATGATGCAGCCAGAGCTGCCAGTCTGCATAGAGCAGCTAGATCCGCCCGTCAGCCATGATCTTCTAGATCTGCCAGTGAACCAGATTCTTCCAGATCTGCCAGTCAACCAGTCTCTTCCAGATCTGCCAGTCAACCAGAATCTTCCAGATCCGCCAGCCAGCCAGGATCTACCAGAGCCAACTACCTGCCTGAGCTTCATCTCAGTACTGGGCTTCCTCTCAGTACTGGGCTTCCTCCCAGTACTGGGCTTCCCTTCAGTACTGGGCTTCCCCTCAGTCCCGGGCTTCCCCTCAGTCCCGGGCATCCCCTCAGTCCCGGGCTGCCCCTGTCCCGAGCTGCCCCTCAGTCCCGAGCTTACCCCTCAGTCCTGGTTGAAGTCCCGAAAGTTCTGTTATGACCTACTGCCCCTCAATCGTTTGTAATAATTTTAATGGAAATGACCCGTTGAAAGTTCTGTTAGACCTATTAAATGACCCGGTTCAGAGCCGTAATACTGATATTAAATGACCCGGTTCAGAGCAGTCACCCACAGATATTAAATGACCCGGTTCAGAGCCGTCACCCACTGATATTAAATGACCCGGTTCAGAGCAGTCACCCACAGATATTATATGTCCCGGTTCAGAGCAGTCACCCACAGATATTAAATGGCCCGGTTCAGAGCAGTCACCCACAGATATTAAATGGCCCGGTTCAGAGCAGTCACCCACAGATATTAAATGGCCCGGTTCAGAGCAGTCACCCACAGATATTATATGGCCCGGTTCAGAGCAGTCACCCACAGATATTATATGGCCCGGTTCAGAGCAGTCACAATAATGTCTTATTGAATAATGACAAGTCCCAGTAGTGTGATAACAGCACCAGTAGTGTGGTAACAGAACCAGTAGTGTGGTAACAGCACCAGTAGTGTGGTAACAGCACCAGTAGTGTGGTAACAGCACCAGTAGTGTGGTAACAGCACCAGTAGTGTGGTAACAGCATCTGGTGGGCCATCAATAGCAGAAGGAGGCCAACCTCAGAGGTCACAGCCTGGCTCCAAAGATCAGGGCCCGGAAGGCCACAGCTCCAGACCTAGACCAGGATACTGTGTCACAACATTGATCAATCTACTTTTATTGCAGCCCCTTGTTTTTCCCAGAACCACCACAATAACCCTAACCGCCTGTCCCCAGTCCATATCTCAGCTGCTGTATTTACAGTTAGATGGAAATGGAGACGAGTATCGATTGGGTTGTGGGTATACACTTTTGTTGAGTGACATTTTGCAAATGGTGCCGAGTCGTAAAATAGTTATGAGGCTACGTTGATTAGCAATCAAGTTTAATACGGGGAATTGATTGAACATTCTGTTATTGTTCAACCCCTTGTGTATTGATCATGTGTTATTCACTCAGTGTTTTTGGGTCTGATGAACCCACAACATTATTGGGTTTTTAAACAATACAGCATAACAATTTATGTACAAATACTTAATACTTGGATGTTGACATATCAATTACAAGCAATATAGAAGGCATACATGGTTAATATTTGCCCATTTACCTGCTAGATCACATTTATCAATAAAAGCAACTATTCGTTCTTTTAAATAAAATATGATTTTTGTTTGGGTGGATTATATCATGTTTATATTGTACAAATATAAATTAAACAAGGTTTCCATCACTATTGATGTTTATTGCTTTATTGCTTTGAATTGAACAAATTGGAAGGACAAATTTTACATACATTTTATGGAAATTATAATGAGCCCCATTGAACACAAATGAAGTCCGGTCTACACACCACATGAGGGACAGAGTTCTACTGTGTGTGTGTTGCAAATGTATTTCTTGCACAAGACGCACGTGTTCTGTGTATTTGGGTCCTTCTTGGGTCCACACACGTCACATCACTTCTTCTTGTTGCTACCGGCTGCAATCTAGAATGATTAAAACACTGAGTTCAGGAATTTAACTAACATCTCACTCACTCACAAATATAGTTACAGCAGGCCAAGGTAGGAGAGTCAGACACACACACACATGCAATAACATCATTCACACTTACTTTCGGTATTGGAGTTGTTGGTTCTGTGGGTCAGGAGGATGGGGTACCAGCATCCTCCTCCTGAATCCTCCTAACGATGGCTGCAGAAAGAGCCACCTCCTCTGGATTTGAGGTCTTAAGCTCCGGGGTCTTTGGGATATGTTGCCTAAGGTCTTACCAATGGATATGTTGCCTCCTCTGGATTTGAGGTCTTACCAATGCCTTGCTCAGCTCCTGGAGAAAGAGCCATCTCCTCTGGATTTAAGGTCTTACCAATGACTTGCTCAGCTCCTCGAGAAAGAGCCATCTCCTCTGGAGCGTCCCTCTGTTCCACTCTGGGTTCAACACCATCCAGATGACAAACGCGTTGTACGCCGAGATGTCCAACATGTTGAAGAATACCAATGCCGTCTCCTCTGGAGTGGCTCATTCCTTGGGCAAGAAGACCATTCAATTTCACATTTTTTGATATCCTTATATCTCTTCCTGCAGGCTATTAATGAGCTGGTTGCTGGTGCTGGAAGCTGGCAGCTCACGGGCTGGTCCTGGGGCTGGCTGAGGGTCAATCTCATCCTCTTCTTCCAACTCACTGTCAGATTTTGAATTGACAGAGACATGATCCTCATATTTGGAAAAATTTTAGATGCTCCACACCAGCTTCTCTCTCTGCAAAAAATATTTCTAAGGACCTCTGAGCAGAGATCATTTTTGCCATACTGATTGATTGTGGTAAGGAGCCACACATGCAAAGCAATTTATTTTTTGTGTCCCTCCCCCAATTTGCACCTGGTTGAGGTCGAGTGCAGGAAAATACAACATTTGTTACAATGTATCGAAATAATGTATTGTAATAACATTGTGCAGGTTCCCGCAAGACATTGTGTCGTTTCACACACTACAGAGTGTGAGAAAAGCGGGAGACAGGCAGACAGGCAGGGAGACAGGCAGACAGGCAAGGAGACAGGCAGACAGGCAGGGAGACAGGCAGACAGGCAGGGAGACAGGCAGACAGGCAGGGAGATGGACAGGTTCTTGGTACTATGTTGAAACAGCAGGCCCAGGGAGGAGGAATACCGAGTGAAGGCACACTGCAAACCTTTTTATTTAATTTTTACTTTTTTTAACCTACCCACACACTTTTCCACACTTTTCCACACCTCCGGTCCAGTGGAACCGAACACCACAGCGTGCAATCAATGAAAATGTGTTATATGTAATTTTCTTCTCAGAAAACGAGCCAAAGAAATTCCACAAATAAGGCACACCTGTTAATTGAAATGCATTCCAGGTGGCTACCTCATGAAACTGGTTGAGAGAATGCCAAGAGTGTGCAAAGCTGTCATCAAGGCAACGGATGGCTAATTTGAATAATCTAAAATCTAAAATATATTTGGATTTGTTTAACACCTTTTTTTTGCAGAAACTTTTTTCATATGTTTTGATGCCTTTACCATTATTCTACACAGAAAAATGTGGAATGAGTAGGTGTGTCCAAACGTTTGACTGGTACTGTATATGCATTCTATTGACTGTATTTTAGTTATGCTATTGAACAGATTAGTGGATATTGGGCAGAACACAAATATCACCCAGAGAACCTCCGTGCTGCTTCTCAGAGCTTAACCATCATACTTTATTCCCATTTTGCCGCGTATTTTGCGTTATTGAGAAACCAGGGAGATGTTCAGATACTTTTTTAATTGTTTTTATTTCACTTTTATTTAACCAGGTAGGCTAGTTGAGAACAAGTTCTCATTTGCAACTGCGACCTGGCCAAGATAAAGCATAGCAGTGTGAGCAGACAACACAGAGTTACACATGGAGTAAACAATTAACAAGTCAATAACGCAATAGGAAAAAAAAGTGGAGTCTATATACATTGTGTGCAAAAGGCATGAGGTAGGCGAATAATTACAATTTTGCAGATTAACACTGGAGAGATAAATGATCAGATGGTCATGTACAGGTAGAGATATTGGTGTGCAAAAGAGCAGAAAAGTAAATAAATAAAAACAGTATGGGGATGAGGTAGGTAAAAATGGGTGGGCTATTTGCCGATAGACTATGTACAGCTGCAGCGATCGGTTAGCTGCTCAGATAGCAGATGTTTGAAGTTGGTGAGGGAGATAAAAGTCTCCAACCTCAACGATTTTTGCAATTCGTTTCAGTCACAGGCAGCAGAGAACTGGAACGAAAGGCGGCCAAATGAGGTGTTGGCTTTAGGGATGATCAGTGAGATACACCTGCTGGAGCGCGTGCTACGGATGGGTGTTGCCATCGTGACCAGTGAACTGAGATAAGGCGGAGCTTTACCTAGCATGGCCTTGTAGATGACCTGGAGCCAGTGGGTCTGGCGATGAATATGTAGCCAGGGCCAGCCGACTAGAGCGTACAAGTCGCAGTGGTGGGTGGTATAAGGTGCTTTAGTGACAAAACGGATGGCACAGTGATAAACTGCATCCAGTTTGCTGAGTAGAGTGTTGGAAGCAATTTTGTAGATGACATCGCCGAAGTCGAGGATCGGTAGGATAGTCAGTTTTACTAGGGTAAGTTTGGCGGTGTGAGTGAAGGAGGCTTTGTTGCGGAATAGAAAGCTGACTCTTGATTTGATTTTCGATTGGAGATGTTTGATATGAGTCTGGAAGGAGAGTTTACAGTCTAGCCAGACACCTAGGTACTTATAGATGTCCACATATTCAAGGTTGGAACCATCCAGGGTGGTGATGCTGGTCAGGCGTGCGGGTGCAGGCAGCGAACGGTTGAAAAGCATGCATTTGGTTTTACTAGCGTTTAAGAGCAGTAGGAGGCCACGGAAGGAGTGTTGTATGGCATTGAAGCTCGTTTGGAGGTTAGATAGCACAGTGTCCAAGGACGGGCCGGAAGTATATAGAATGGTGTCGTCTGCGTAGAGGTGGATCAGGGAATCGCCCGCAGCAAGAGCAACATCATTGATATATACAGAAAAAAAGAGTCGGCCCGAGGATTGAACCCTGTGGCACCCCCATAGAGACTTCCAGAGGACCGGACAGCATGCCCTCCGATTTGACACACTGAAATCTGTCTGCAAAGTAATTGGTGAACCAGGCAAGGCAGTCATCCGAAAAACCGAGGCTACTGAGTCTGCCGATAAGAATATGGTGATTGACCGAGTCGAAAGCCTTGGCAAGGTCGATGAAGACGGCTGCACAGTACTGTCTTTTATCGATGGCGGTTATGATATCATTTAGTACCTTGAGCGTGGCTCAGGTGCACCCGTGACCGGCTCGGAAACCAGATTGCACAGCGGAGAAGGTACGGTGGGATTCGAGATGGTCAGTGACCTGTTTGTTGACTTGGCTTTCGAAGACCTTAGATAGGCAGGGCAGGATGGATATTGGTCTGTAACAGTTTGGGTCCAGGGTGTCTCCCCCTTTGAAGAGGGGGATGACTGCGGCAGCTTTCCAGTCCTCGGGGATCTCAGACGATATGAAAGAGAGGTTGAACAGGCTGGTAATAGGGGTTGCGACAATGGCGGTGGATAGTTTCAGAAATAGAGGGTCCAGATTGTCAAGCCCAGCTGATTTGTACGGGTCCAGGTTTTGCAACTCTTTCAGAACATCTGCTATCTGGATTTGGGTAAAGGAGAACCTGGAGAGGCTTGGGCGAGTAGCTGCGGGGGGGGCGGAGCTGTTGGCCGAGGTTGGAGTAGCCAGGCGGAAGGCATGGCCAGCCGTTGAGAAATGCTTGTTGAAGTTTTCGATAATCATGGATTTATCGGTGGTGACCGTGTTACCTAGCCTCAGTGCAGTGGGCAGCTGGGAGGAGGTGCTCTTGTTCTCCATGGACTTCACAGTGTCCCAGATACCTCTTAAAGAAGATATGGACAACAGTTAGGTACAAAAGCACCTCGTGTGGACAGCAGTTAGCTACAAAAACACCTCGTATAGACAGCAGTTAGCTACAAAACACCTCGTATAGACAGCAGTTAGCTACAAAAACACCTCGTATCAACAGTAGTTAGCTACAAAAACACCTCGTCTGGACAGCAGTTAGCTACAAAAGCACCTTGTGTGGACAGCAGTAAGCTACAAAAACACCTCGTATGGACAGCAGTTAGCTACAAAACACCTCGTATAGACAGCAGTTAGCTACAAAAACACCTCGTATAGACAGCAGTTAGCTACAAAAACACCTCGTCTGGACAGCAGTTAGCTACAAAAACACCTCGTATGGACAGCAGTTAGCTACAAAACACCTCGTATAGACAGCAGTTAGCTACAAAAACACCTCGTATAGACAGCAGTTAGCTACAAAAACACCTCGTATCAACAGCAGTTAGCTACAAAAACACCTCGTCTGGACAGCAGTTAGCTACAAAAACACCTCGTATGGACAGCAGTTAGCTTCAAAAACACCTCATATAGACAGCAGTTATCTACAAAAACACCTCACATGGACAGCAGTTAACTACAAAAACACCTCGTATCGACAGCAGTTGGCTACAAAACCACCTCGTATCAACAGCAGTTAGCTACAAAAACACCTCGTCTGGACAGCAGTTAGCTACAAAAACACCTCGTATGGACAGCAGTTAGCTTCAAAAACACCTCATATAGACACCAGTTATCTACAAAAACACCTCGTATGGACAGCAGTTAGCTACAAAAACACCTCGTATGGACAGCAGTTAGCTAAAAAACACCTCGTATGGACAGCAGTTATCTACAAAAACACCTCATATGGACAGCAGTTAGCTACAAAAAGACACATATACCCCATTTAGTATGTGGTTCAGTGCCATCTCAGCAGGCTTGGGAGCCGCTAAAGTGATAGGAACAACAGCTACGGATACACTTAGTAGTCAGAGATTGCACCTGTGTGCAGGTGTTGGCCCTCTGATCTGGTCATGTCTCTGTCACCCAGATGACCAGTGTCTTTAGCACAACCATTTCCTTAAGGTGTAGAATTGGTCGTCTTGGGAAAACCTGATTAGTCACTGTGACAACGGCTAGACGAGGAAATGACATTCCTGTGCATATCATTAAAGGAAAATCAATATGATGAATGTACTGAAGGCCAGGTCTATTTATTATGGCTGAACAGGGGCCATGGCAGGGTGAGATCGCTTTGCATCTCCTCTCATTACACCATTGAATTTGTCCAGAAGACAAAAACAGACCAAAGGTGCTATAGCAGTGTTTGGGGATTTATTTTTTTACTTCCTGCCTTGCCTTATGTCGAGGAAGGAAAGAAGTCCATCCCCCAACTTGTTCCAACCTGTGACTTAATTACCCCCAAAAAATAAATTGTCTCGTGAAGAAATGTGACCTGCACTTCAAGACGAGACTTCCTTACAATCTATTTCATAATGTCCTCATTATCCACAGGGTTTATATTCAGGGCTGCAGAGGAGAAAAAAAGGGATTGAACTCACCGTTTTCTCGCCAGACGTTACCAGACGCTCCAAAGATTTAACGGTCAAATAATTAAATGACCTTAGCTTTGCATGTCAAAGCTCTTTGTTAACAATAGTGCTACACTACCAGACCTCGTAGCCTATTAAGTCAAGGAAAAAGTACTGGCAATTTGGTTTCATTAGTCTGTTCTTGTTTGTTTTGGAAAAACACAATTTTTACACTAATAAGTGACCAAAGCTGAGCAATAATTAATGACCAAATATGAATATAAAATATGTGCCTTCTAACAGGTTAAATGACTTTATATAACCATGTGAAGTGGTTTAAACCTTTCCTAGAGTAAAGGATAGCTAGAGTGTTTGTTATTGATGTAAAAACGCCATGTAACATCTTCAGGAAGATTATTGGCCTAGCAAGTCGCTCTGGATAAGAGCGTCTGCTAAATGACTTAAATGTAAATGTAAATGTAGCAGATAATGATTTAATAGTGAACCTACTACAACTTGATGTCCTTTCTAATGCATTGTGGTCTTATTATGGTTAAGACAATAACTTTATATCTATGCTAACGGGCATATAATAGACATGTAATAGACATGTAATGACATGTAATGGACATGTAATAGACATGTAATGGACGCGTAATAGACATGTAATGGACATGTAATGGACATATAATAGACATGTAATGGACATGTAATGGTCATGTAATGGACGCGTAATAGACATGTAATGGACATGTAATGGACATGTAATGGACATGTAATGGACATGTAATGGTCATGTAATGGACATGTAATGGACACGTAATGGACATGTAATGGACGCGTAATAGACATGTAATGGACATGTAATGGACATGTAATGGACATGTAATGGACATATAATAGACATGTAATGGACATGTAATGGTCATGTAATGGACATGTAATAGACATGTAATAGACATGTAATGGACATGTAATGGACATGTAATGGACATGTAATAGACATGTAATAGACATGTAATGGACATGTAATGGACATGTAATGGACATGTAATGGACACGTAATGGACATGTAATGGACATGTAATAGACATGTAATGGACATGTAATGGACATGTAATAGACATGAGACATGTAATAGACATGTAATAGACATGTAATAGACATGTAATGGACATGTAATGGACATGTAATGGACATGTAATGGACATGTAATAGACATGAGACATGTAATGGACATGTAATAGACATGAGACATGTAATAGACATGTAATAGACATGTAATAGACATGTAATAGACATGTAATAGACATGTTGTGAACGGATGGGGAGTGTTTTTTTACGTCTTCTGATTTAATTCCAAAGTTTCATGTTTTTTTGAGAGGGAGGCCATGTTTCCCAGTTCAAGGTATGACATTTAAAGCCTATAGGGGAACGAAACTAATTAAAAATATTTATGAAATTGAATCAGGTATAAAATGTCATTCAGCACCCATTATTTATTATAATTTAAAAAGTAAATCGAATTAAGTGTCACATAATTTTTTCTAATAACGATGTCCATATTGTACTCCTTTAAATCAGACACCCTGTAAAACTCAGGATAGAGTTGAAATACACACCATATAAACCCCGGGATAGAGTTGAAATACACACCATATAAACCCCAGGATAGAGTTGAAATACACACCCTCTAAACCCCAGGATAGAGTTGAAATACACACCATATAAACCCCAGGATAGAGTTGAAATACACACCCTCTAAACCCCGGGATAGAGTTGAAATACACACCCTCTAAACCCCAGGATAGAGTTGAAATACACACCATGATATATAATCTTGGCCAAATGGATTGGAGGGATGAGGTCCGTCAACGTCTCGATTCCAGTTTTAATTTAATAAGGCCTCAAATTATAGATTACCCTTCTTGGTTTTGTACAGCACGTTGTCATCATAAGCGACTAATCCATGTGCCTATAGAATCATAAATTGAGTTTACAAACCTCAAAAAAAATAAACTTCCCTTTTTCAGGTCCCTGTCTTTCAGTGATAATTTAAACTGTTTCCTATGCTTGTGGAACGGTTGTTAAGACACTAACTGCTTACAGACGGTAGGCAAATAAGTTCACAGTTATGAAAAATTAGGACACTAAAGAGGCCTTTCTACTGACTCTGAAAAACACCAAAAGAAAGATGCCCAGGGTCCCTGCTCATCTGCGTGAACATACCTTAGGCAGGCTGCAAGGAGGCAGGAGGACTACAGATGTGGCCAAAGCAATAAATTGCAATGTCCATACTGTGAGACGCTTAAGACAGCGATACAGGGATACAGGATGGACAGCTGATCGTCCTCGCAGTGGCAGACCACGTGTAACAACACCTGCACAGGATCGGTACATCCGAACATCACACCTGTGGGACAGGTACAGGATGACAACAATGGCTCGAGTTACACCAGGAATGCACAATCCCTCCATCAGTGCTCAGACTGTCCGCAATAGTCTGGACTGAGGGCTTGTAGGCCTGTTGTATAAGGCAGGACCTCACCAGACATCACCGGCAACAACATCACCTATGGGCACAAACCCACCGTCGCTGGACCAGACAGGACTGGAAAAAAGTGCTCTTCACTGACGAGTCGCGGTTTTGTGTCAACAGGGGTGATGGTCAGATTTGTGTTTATCATTGAAAGAATGAGCCTGAACTCTGGAGCGGCATCGATTTGGAGGCGGAGGGTCCGTCATGGTCTGGGGCGGTGTGTCACAGCATCATCAGACTGAGCTTGTTGTCATTGCAGGCAATCTCAATGCTGTGCATTACAGTGAAGATATCCTCCTCCCTCATGTGGTACCCTTCCTGCAGGCTCATCCTGACATGACCCTTCAGCATGACAATGCCACCAGCCATACTGCTTGTTCTGTGCGTGATTTCCAGCAAGACAGGAATGTCAGTGTTCTGTCATGACCTGCGAAGAGTCCGGATCTCAGTCACATTGAGCACGTCTGGGACCTGTTGGATCAGAGGGTGAGGTCTAGGGCCATTTCCCCCCAGAAATGTCTGGGAACTTGCAGGTGCCTTGGTGGAAGAGTGGGGTAACATCTTACAGCAAGAACTGACAAATCTGGTGGAGTCCATGAGGAGGAGATGCACTGCAGTACTTAATGCAGCTGGTGACCACACCAGATACTGACTGTTACTTTTGATTTTGACCTCCCCCCCCCCTTTGTTTAGAGACACATTATTCCATTTATGTTAGTCACATGTCTGTTCAGTTTATGTCTCAGTTGTTGAATCTTGTTAAGTTGATACACATATTTACACATGTTAAGTTTGCTGAAAGTTATCGCAGTTGACAGTGAGAGGACATTTATTTTTTTGCTGAGTTTATGATTATTATGTTGATGATAAAGAATGAAAATACCTAATCTTCACCTAAGTATAAACTGTCTCCTGATTACATTACGTTAGTAGGTCCAGATAAAGCATCTTCACCTGGTGAAATGAGGAAAAGCACAGACCTACAGCACATAGTCTTGAAGCAGACACTCGTGAATCAGATAGTCTTGAAGCAGACACTCTTGAATCAGATAGTCTTGAAGTAGATTGTCTTGAATCAGATGATTTTGAAGGAGATAGTCTTGAATCGGAACTTGTTGGTTTCCACGAATCCTGCATTGGCCGTTAGTACACAGGAGACACTCAGTTATTGAACTGGGATTGATTTGAAAAATGGGGGAAAGTCTAGTCATTTATATATCAAATCAAATTGTATTTGTCAGATGTGCCGAAATCAACATGTGAAGACTTTACCATAAAATGCTTACTTATGATCCCTTTCCCACAAAAATTACCAAAAATTTGCTGAAGGAAATTGTAACACTTATTTGCGAAGGAACATCTTCACTGCTCGACTGATACTTTTGGGATACAGAGATAAGTTAGTCATACAAAAATAATTTTAAACACTACTATTGCACACAGAGTGAGTCAATGAAACATATTGTGATAGTTGTTAAGGACATTTTTACTCCTAAACTTATTTAGGGGCTAAATACTTAGTGTCTCACGACATTTCAGCTTTTCATTTGTAATTCATTTCTAAACATAAAAAAAAAAACATAATTCCACTTTGACATTATGGGGTATGGTGTGTAGAACTTTGACATTATGGGGTATGGTGTGTAGAACTTTGACATTATTTATGCTGCAGTAGTTTATGTGTCGGGGGGCTAGGGTCAGTTTGTTTATCTGGAGTACTTCTCCTGTCCTATTCGGTGTCCTGTGTGAATCTAAGTGTGCGTTCTCTAATTCTCTCCTTCTCTCTTTCTTTCTCTCTCTCGGAGGACCTGAGCCCTAGGACCATGCCCCAGGACTACCTGACATGATGACTCCTTGCTGTCCCCAGTCCACCTGGCCATGCTGCTGCTCCAGTTTCAACTGGCCTGGGCCCTAGGACCATGTCCCAGGACTACCTGACATGAGGACTCCTTGCTGTCCCCAGTCCACCTGGCCATGCTCCTGCTCCAGTTTCAACTGACCTGAGCCCTAGGACCGTGCCCCAGGACTACCTGACATGATGGCTCCTTGCTGTCCCCAGTCCACCTGACTGTGCTGCTGCTCCAGTTTCAACTGTTCTGCCTTATTATTATTTGACCATGCTGGTCATTTATGAACATTTGAACATCTTGGTCATGTTCTGTTATAATCTCTACCCGGCACAGCCAGAAGAGGACTGGCCACCCCACATAGCCCGGTTCTTCTCTAGGTTTCTTCCTAGGTTTTGGCCTTTCTAGGGAGTTTTTCCTAGCCACCGTGCTTTTACACCTGCATTGTTTGCTGTTTGGGGTTTTAGGCTGGGTTTCTGTACAGCACTTTGAGATATCAGCTGATGTACGAAGGGCTATATAAATAAATTTGATTTGATTTGATTTGATTATGTAGTATGGTGTGTGTGTAGAAGTTTGACATTATGGGGTATGGTGTGTAGAACTTTGACATTATGGGGTATGGTGTGTAGAACTTTGACATTATGGGGTATGGTGTGTAGGAGTTTGACATTATGGGGTATGGTGTGTAGTTTGACATTATGTTTGAACATTATGGGGTATGGTGTGTAGAACTTTGACATTATGGGGTATGGTGTGTAGAACTTTGACATTATGGGGTACGGTGTGTAGAACAGTGACGCAAATTCTCAATTTAATAAATGCTCAATTTAGTCTGTAGTGCAACAAAACTGTGGAAAAAGATGAATATAAGATAGATAAAATAGATAAATAAGATTTTAAAAAGATAAATAAGTGGTTGTTATATTGTGCGTGGGGTTATGTCTGTCAGGCTACACCACAGCCAGTATCTTTTCTGCCAGAGTCTATTCAGAGAAAAAAAGCCATTTTCCATTTCCTTCCAAATGTGCCTTGATTTTCCATCTGCATTGTTGAGAGCCTTCTGAAAACCCTCCTCAAAGCGCTGGTTTCATAGCGTTGGGGATAGCTAGAGGAATGACATGTGAAGGGCTTCCCTGTGAATGAGAAGAGATTCAGACCACACAGCACGGTGACAACCAAGCCATGTGATAACCATCCCAGGGCTCCCCTAGATTTCCATAGCCCTATTATGTTTGTAATGATAGTAGTAGTTTGGTCATTAAAGTGGTTATAAAGACACCTAATCCAGTATATGAAAGTAAAACACACGTATGAATATTAACAGTCTTAAGGACAGCAGTGTAAATTCAAGATGGCAGCCTAAGATCATCACGCTCTGCAGCACCTACATGAATTCTCAGAAATCTCCAGAAAACTTGCAAAAGGTGGTTTGTGACGAATTGATTGGTTTCTATTACGAAGCGCAAATGTTTTCAGGTTCCTTATTACTTGGCTAAATCCTTATCAGGTGTTCTGGTTAGAATGAGCCGCTCTGAGGATTTTAATTAGCGTGACTTTAAAAAGAAAGAGGATTCTGCCATCTGTCTACCATAACAAGGATTCCTCCCTAATTAAAACCTAGGAAGCCTATTAGAAACTAATACCTGCTCTGCTAGACTGTTAGAAAGATATACTTCTCCTATGGCATGTACTGTATATGCCTTCATAAATGAATATAATATAGTTGAAGGGTATAATCACATCAATGGGACGGAATGGAATGGGTGGTTGAATACATTGACTCCATTGATTTCATAACAAGGAGAGTTTATTGGGCTATTTTCACAGCTGACAGATGCATATTGATAGTTTGTGCCAAGCTAAGTGACTCATACAATAATAGGCGTTGCCTTTCTAACAAGGCTACAATTGTCACACCCTGACCTTAGAGAGCCTTTTTTATGTCTCTATTTGGTTTGGTCACGGTGTGATTTGGGTGGGCATTCTATGTGTTGTATTTCTTTGTGTTTGGCCGAGTGTGGTTCCCAAACAGAGGCAGCTGTCTATCGCTGTCTCTGATTGGGAACCATACTTAGGCAGCCTTTTTCCCCACCTATGTTGTGGGATCTTGTCCTTGTATTGTTGCTGTTGAACCCTACAAGGCTGTACGTTTCGGTTTCACGTTGTTATTTTGTTGCTGGTTCTCCTTGAAATAAATATGATCACCACAAATTACACTGCGCCTTGGTCTCCTTCAAACAACGTACGTCACAACAATCCAGGTGTTAGCAGGTCACGCTTTCTCTATTGAGCACAGGAGCTAGCTAGATTCCCTATCTATTATACTGACTTTAATGGACTGTTGTAGAGAATAATATGGAAACCGTTCTGCTTGAGAAGGTAATTTGTTCAAAATGAATTTGTCACAGTGGGTCAGGATATTGTTCTGTGTGCTGTCAAGATGAGGGGAGAACGGGTCAGTCACTGACCGAGCTTTGATAGCACTAACACTAGCATTAACACTAGCATTCACAACTGAACTCAATATCATGTTTTTTCTCCCTCCGTCTGGTGTGATAAAATCAAGGAGAATAAATCCGATCGTTAAGTTATATTGCTGATAAAATGAAATCCTTAACACGTTCACAGTATATTAATATTTTCCACGTTGAGTTGAACCTCGAAATGGAATCATTCATCAACTAGAATGGGGGAGGGAGGTCATTGGGCTTAATTTGTTCCAAGGCACTTAGTACGGAGTAGCCATTTAGAACCGACCGTTATCATGGTTGTATCTTGACCTCTCTTTTGATGTTTCTGTAATCACGCGTGCGCCCGTACACACACACACACACATGCAAACACACACAGAGAAACACACGCGCGCACGCACGTACGGACATCACACCATAATATAGAATCTCTCTACCACACGCGGGAAAAGCCCTCAAGGCACAGGTTTCATTCGAGCACATTCATTACCTTTAAATTCCTTCTAAATTGCATTGGGACCCATCGCATCAATATCACTATCTTTTATAACGGAAAGACTCAACATCTGGGTGTGTGTGCAGTGTGTGTGTGTGCGCCAACGTCTGTGTGTGGTGTGTGTGTGCATTCGTGTGTGTTTTAAGCCATTGATGTTTGCAAATAGAGTTACTTGGATGTGTGGTAGGGACACCAGGCAGGGTACACCAATAGATGGGTAATGCGATCAGTGAAAGCAAGCTGGTTGAACGAGAGCAGATATTGCCAATCAAAATGTGTTTCCGTTTAATCCCTGTTGATTGAACACTGTTGTTCCAGACCTGAGGTTTTCTGGCTAACCTGTGTCACCCTGTGACCTTAATGGAGTGCAGATGGAGGCCGGTACAAACAGGTGCACGGCAACTCTTTCTCAGGTGGCCTCAATGCGAGAAAGACAGAAATAATCAACCACAGAACATCCTCTCTACATGGAGTCAAACTCAGTCTAAAGGAACTCCAATGGAAACTACAGCCAGGTCAGGACATCTCTTTAATGGCCTAAACTCACCAAAGGCCAGTGTACAGTACGAGGCGAGTGTGATTTATTTTAAAATGCATTGTTCTAAAATAAAACGACCGAATTGAAGCCGGGTAGATGTTTGTTTTGCTGCCTCGCTCAAGCAGAACTGGTCTTAATTTTTCTTTATTTTTTATTTTTTTTATCTCTGGCGCTCTCAGTTGGTAGAGCATGGCGCTTGTAACGCCAGGGTAGTGGGTTCGATCCCCGGGACCACCCATACGTAGAATGTATGCACACATGACTGTAAGTCGCTTTGGATAAAAGCGTCTGCTAAATGGCATATATTTTATATTATTATTAAAAAAATACATATTTTTTTGTCATTATTCACTTTTTTGTTAATCATTGTAATTGGAAGAGGTAGCTGTGGGTTGAGGGTTCAAACACACATTAGACCAATTCGTCCACTTATGGAAACAACGTTGATGATTGGAGATGTGGACCATCCTGCTAGCATACAGTAACTGCTCTGGTTCCACCCGCCTTGCTCTGCCCTGCCCTCTTCTGTTAATTTTTTTGGATTAAAACCTGATCATATAATCTATGATTCACGCAGCGTGGTTTATGTAACGTCAGAAAGATTGGACAATTACTACTAGATGTAACTCGGAATGTACAGTGCTTTGCAAAACTATTCATCCCCCTTGTCGTTTTTTTCCTATTTTGTTGCATTACATACAACCTGTCATTTAACTTGATTTTTATTTGGATTCCATATAATGGACATACAAAAATAGTCCAAATTGGTGAAGTGAAATGAAAAAAATGACTTGTTTCAAAACATAAAAAACAGAAAAGTGGTGTGTGCATATGTACTCACCCCATCTGCTATGAAGCCCCTAAATAAGATCTGGTGCAACCAATTACCTTCAGAAGTCTCAGAATTTGTTAAATAAAGTACACCTGTTTGCAATCTAAGTGTCACATGATCTGTCACATGATCTCGGTACATATACACCCGTTCTGAAAGACCCCAGAGTCTGCAACACCACTAAGCAAGGGGCACCACCAAGCAAGCGACACTATGAAGACCAAGGAGCTCTCCAAACAGTTCAGGGACAAAGTTGTGGAGAAGTACAGATCAAGGTTGGGTTATAAGAAGATATCTGAATCTTTGAACATCCCACGGAGCACCATTAAATCCATTATAAAACAAAATGGAAAGAATATGGCACAACAACAAACCTGCCAAGAAAGGGCCGCCAACCAAAACTCTGAGCTGATATTAGAGTATCTGTCCATATGACCACTTTAAGCCGTACACTCCACCGAGCTAGGCTTTATGGAAGAGTGGCCAGAAAAAAGCAATTTCATAAAAACACTTTTGGTGTTCGCCAAAAGTCATGTGGGAGACTCCCCAAATATATGGAAGAAGATACTCTGGTCAGATGAGACTAAAACTGAGCTTTTTGGCCATCAAGGAAAACGCTACGTCTGGCTCAAACCCAACACCTCTCACCACCCCGAGAACACCTTCATATTTTTGATCAGCAGGGACTGGGAAACTGGTCATAATTGAAGGAATGATAGATTGCGCTATATAGAGGGAAATTCTTGAGGGAAACCTGTTTCAGTCTTCCAGAGATTTTAGACTGGGACTGAGGTTCACCTTCCAGCAGGACAATGACCCTAAGCATACATTTACATTTAAGTCATTTAGCAGACGCTCTTATCCAGATCGACTTACAAATTGGTGCATTCACCTTACTGCTAAAGCAACACTCAAGTTGTTTAAGGGGAAACATTTAAATGTATTGGAATGGCCTAGTCAAAGCCCAGACCTCAATCCAATTGAGAGTCTGTGGTATGACTTATAGATTGCTGTACACCAGCAGAACCCATCCAACTTGAAGGAGCTGAAGCAGTTTTCCCTTGAAGAATGGGCAAAAATCACAGTGGCTAGATGTGCCAAGCTTATAGAGACATACACCAAGATACTTGCAGTTGTAATTGCTGAAAAAGGTGGCTCTACAAAGTATTGCATTTTTTATGTGGTGAATAGTTATGCACATTCACATGTTCAGTTCTTCTTGTCTTATTTCTTGTTTGTTTCACAATAAAAATATATAGTTAACGACTCCCTGTGGACGTAGAGAAGGAACTGACATCCTGAGGCAGAGCAGAGCTATCTACACACCAGGAGACAACCACCAGGCTTCTAGCTACACTCCAGGCCACAAACACAAGGTTTCTAGCTACACTCCAGGAGACAAGCACCAGGCTTCTATCTACACTCCAGGAGACAACAACCAGGCTTCTAGCTACACTCCAGGCCACATCCACCAGGCTTCTAGCTACACTACAGGGCACAACCACAAGGTTTCTAGCTACACTACAGGCCACAACCACCAGGCATCTAGCTACACTCCAGGCCACAACCACCAGGCTTCTAGCTATACTACAGGCCACAACCGCAAGGTTTCTAGGTAAACTACAGGCCATACCATCAGGTTTCTAGCTACACTACAGGCCACACCATCAGGTTTCTAGCTACACTACAGGCCACACCATCAGGTTTCTAGCTACACTACAGGCGACACCATCAGGTTTCTAGCTACACTACAGGCTACACTATCAGGTTTCTAGCTACACTACAGGACACACAATCAGGTTTCTAGCTACACTACAGGCCACACCATCAGGTTTCTAGCTACTCTACAGGCCACACCATCAGGTTTCTAGCTACACTACAGGCCACACCATCAGGTTTCTAGCTACACTACAGGCCACACCATCAGGTTTCTAGCTACACTACAGGCCACACCATCAGGTTTCTAGCTACACTACAGGCCACACCATCAGGTTTCTAGCTACACCACAGGCCACACCATCAGGTTTCTAGCTACACTACAGGCCACACCATCAGGTTTCTAGCTACACTACAGGCCACACCATCAGGTTTCTAGCTACACTACAGGCCACACCATCAGGTTTCTAGCTACACTACAGGCCACACCATCAGGTTTCTAGCTACACTACAGGC